>NW_026646805.1:0-265938 GCF_949987535.1 Balaenoptera acutorostrata | reverse complement strand
CAGCTGTAAGTAATACCAGTGACCTGGGACACCTTCAGGGACCCACAGTGCTCACTGCTGAGGACAAGTGAAAGGTCATCCCTGGACAAGTGTGCAGGATGGTCCTGATCTTTATAAATGTAGCTTCCCCTTTGGGCTACAGATGCTTCCATTCAGACCCTTTCCTGATTGGCCTCTTAGCAAAAGACAAGTGCATTTTTGTTGGCAAATGGTAAATGGAGCAGTTTGAGGAAGAGGGCCACTCTTGAAACACACCTTCAAACCCAGGCACCTCTGTGCTGTCGTGGAGACATCTCTATCGGTGCCCTCACACACATCCCATCCTGAGCTGCTGAGTACTGGGGGAGAGGGTGGTGCCATATTGATGGGAAGACCGGAAGCACCAAGAGGGCTGTTGAAGTGCTAATGAGACTGGAGGGCTGAGGAGATGGTGTCCCAGGAGGCTGGGTTGATGTGAGCCTAGACTTGGTACCCAGAACGCGGTTCTCAGTCTCCTGATCACTCTGCCTCAGTACTTGGCCTTGTTCTAATCTACATAAAAGTATCAGAGGGCTAGAGTTCAGTGTGGTCGAAACAGGCAGTATAAATGGGGCCCAAGAGGGGTTGCCAAGGTGGGAGGGGTTCTTCACCAATTTATATTAGATTATTTTTTTCCAAAACTTGAAAGACACTTCCATTAAAGCCTCAGAAGTGACAGACTGCAAGAAATGTTTTCTCTGTTGTGGAAGGGAGAGATGGAGAGGCTCACGGTTGCAATGACTTTCGGGTTCTACTGTTTTCCCTGGAAACTGTGAAGAGACTTCCTCATGTGCTGCAGCCGTAGGCTCTAGGAATTGCTTTTGCAGCCAGTGTCCCTTCTCTAGGGACTCACAGAGGTGATGGGCCAAGGCTGTGTTTTGGATGTCAAGTCGATTAAAGGTCTTCAGCCAGAAACTGGGAGAGACATGAGAGAGGGAAATTCTGGCAGGAGGCTGTGTACAGCGGAAATGACTGATCAGTTCTGATTTTCTTTGCAGCAGCAATGGCTCCCGTTTCTCCCCCTACCCCTGGCCACTACCATGTCCTCTACCGAGGGTGTGGAGAAACGCAGTTGGGCTGGCATGGGGAGACATACTGCCTGGCTGGTGGCTACCGGGCCTACGGGGATGTTCCTTTGGCCACGCCAGCAAAGGTGGAAGCAGAGAAGCCAGTCCCCAGACATGCTCCCAAGAGAAAGCGCGCTCCGGAAGAGTCAGACGAAGACCTGGGTTGCCCCAGACCCAAAATCCGGCGATTGGAGCATTCATGCAGCTTCGGACTACAAGGTGCTTTGATTCTCAAGCAGGGTGGCCCAACCTCTGGGCACATTCCCTCTGCAACAGCCCCAGTAAACGAAATGTCCCATCCTTACTTTCTCAAGGTCGGCAACAGGGAGTCCCCTCCTAAAGAAGGTTCTCTCGCATTGCCACTCTCTCAAAGGCTGCCCCCAGTGTGCTTCCCACCTGTGGGCCTGATCAGCCTAAGGGCAGAGTTGTCTCTTCCCTTCTCTGAGTCGGACCAAATCGTCTTAGTAACACCTCTTCACAGTGGTGACCGTGCGTTTCACGGGGGCTGCTGCTGAGCCTTTATCTCATCCTTTCATGGTGGAGAGAGGGAGGATTATAATGATTTTTACTTCTAGGGGAGAGGGTGGTGCCATATTGATGGGAAGACCGGAAGCACCAAGAGGGCTGTCGAAGTGCTAATGAGACTGGAGGGCTGAGGAGATGATGTCCCAGGAGGCTGGGTTGATGTGAGCCTAGACTTGGTACCCAGAACGCGGTTCTCAGTCTCCTGATCACTCTGCCTCAGTATTTGGCCTTGTTCTAATCTACATAAAAGTATCAGAGGGCTAGAGTTCAGTGTGGTCGAAACAGGCAGTATAAATGGGGCCCAAGAGGGGTTGCCAAGGTGGCAGGGGTTCTTCACCAATTTATATTAGATTATTTTTTTCCAAAACTTGAAAGACATTTCCATTAAAGCTTCAGAAGTGACAGACTGCAAGAAATGTTTTCTCTGTTGTGGAAGGGAGAGATGGAGAGGCTCACGGTTGCAATGACTTTCGGGGTCTACTGTTTACCCTGGAAACGGTGAAGAGACCTCCTCATGTGCTGCAGCCGTAGGCTCTAGGAATTGCTTTTGCAGCCAGTGTCCCTTCTCTAGGGACTCAGAGAGGTGATGGGCCAAGGCTGTGTTTTGGATGTCAAGTCGATTAAAGGTCTTCAGCCAGAAACTGGGAGAGACATGAGAGAGGGAAATTCTGGCAGGAGACTGTACAGCAGAAGTGACTGATGAGTTCTGATTTTCTTTGCAGCAGCAGTTCCTTTGGCCACGCCAGCAAAGGTGCAAGCAGAGAAGCCAGTCCCTAGACATGCTGCCAAGAGAAAGCGCGTTCCGGAAGAGTCCGTGCTCCACAACAAGAGAAGCCACCGCAATGAGAAGCCTGTGCACAGCAACAAAGAGTAGCCCCCGCTCGCCGCAACTAGAGAAAGCCCATGCACAGCGACAAAGACCCAACACAGCCAAAAATAAATAAATAAATTTAGTTTTTTTAAAAAAAGAATATATTCATAAGGGTTGAAGGCATAAAACTGAAGGAGATAAACAGACTAAATAAATCAAGTTTCAAAAGATTCTTAAAGATTAGAGTCATTGGCTGAATTTAGCAAAGTAAAATGTAATAAAGAACAAACAATTTTAACACCTATTAATATATGCATGGTATATAACACTTCATGGGTTCCAAGGTGCTTTTATACACATTACATCATTTAACAACCCCCCCCAAAGTAACTATTATACCCTGTCTACTGAGGGTAGAGGAAACTGAGGGTTAGTGAGTTTTCCCAATACCACATTTCAGGGAGGGCCAAGAACAGAACATTAATCACCTTCTAATCATCTCTCTTGCAACTAGATCCAAAATTCCAAAGAGTACAAGTATGGAGGAAAAATGAGTGTAGAAAAACAACTGCCATCAGAAAAATTAATCAGGGCAAGTAAGAATAATGGGAGGAACAGCAATATTTCACCGAGGAAAATAAGATTTGGGGGCTGTCAAATATAGGCTCCCAATATCTAAAAAATCATCCTGCTGAAGGAGGATTACACTTGTTCAATACGGCCCAAGCTAATCTTAACCAGCAAATACGATAAGTAGCCAAATTCTGGTTCAAGGAAAGAGGGTCAAAACTGTCCAAGCCATTCATGCATCTTAATTGGACATATCTGACCATAAGCTGAATAAATCCATTTGCCAGACTTTGTAGGAAATTTTCATCAAACGAACAGCTGGGCTTTATCAAATGAGACTCTACATCTGCATCAGACATTGTTTCAAAATATACAAATAAACTTCTAGAGGAAGGTGGTTCTAATTTCACAATTATAAAATTAGGAATGAATTTAAAGTAAAACACAGGAAAAAGTCTTTCTCAATGAAGATAGATATGTAGGTACAGAGAAGGTTTTTTCTAGGCATTTTTATTATTCATAATCAAACAAAAGGAAACATATAAAGTATATAATAAGCACCCATGTACCAGCAAATTAAACAGAAGTAAATCTGCCTCCAGGTATTTTAAATATATTTCAAATATAAATATGTATCTATATGTTATGAAGTATGTTAAATTACACACAAACGCATTACCCATCGTAAGAATGAGAATTACCTGAACTACTTAAGATACTCATATATTCTTCCTTATCCCAACCCTCTTCCCTTCCCTACCTCCAGAAGAAATAACTTTGCTGAATTTTTATCCTAAATATTCCCTTGCCCTAAAACGAAAAGAATAATATATTCCACTGTGTGACTATACCATAACTTACTAACTCAATCATTCTGTCAGTAAACATTTGCAAAGTATTTCCTCAGTTCTGTTTTGGTTTTTTCCTTAATCCAAACAAGGTTACTATGAGCATTCTTACATACATCCTGGAGTTCATCTACAGTATATGTATCTGGCAGGGTACCCTTATGTTTAGTAAGTGCTTTCCAAAATAGTTGTACCTATTTAAAAACCCAACAGCACTGTGTGAGAAATTCAGTTGCCACATTTACCAACACCTGATACTGTCAGACTTCTTAATTTTTGCGAACACAGCTTACAATGCTAAGTATAAAATGGTTTCTTAATCTGGTCTTATTTTACATTCCACTGATTACAGTGAGGGTACATAACTTTTCATATTTATTTGCCATGTATATTTCCTCTTATATAAATTTTATTAACACATACACAGGTTGTACGAAAACATGCATCCTGACCTAAGATACGGGTGCATGCATAAACACCAAAGCAAGCGTTTATTTCTGCGAGAGAA
Source organism: Balaenoptera acutorostrata (assembly GCF_949987535.1). NCBI lineage: Eukaryota > Metazoa > Chordata > Mammalia > Artiodactyla > Balaenopteridae > Balaenoptera > Balaenoptera acutorostrata. Next base: position 261,591 of record NW_026646805.1, on the reverse strand, counting down.
TGGAGGGGAATACTCTCAAGAAAAGATATGCCAAAGAACTTTGACTCTGTTTGAAATTTTACTTCCCAAGTTGAGTAATTACCATTACTTATTATGTTATTCTCTATGCTTTTTGAATCTCACAAATAATTAAATTATAAAATGTAAAAAGATAATATAAATGCATGGTCAACAAGCAAGCACCCAGTGGACTTCCCTGGCTGTCCAGTGGTTAAGACTATACTTTCCAATGCAGGAGGTACAGGTTCAATCCCTGGTCAGGAAGCTAAAATCCCACATGCCTCGCAGCCAAAAAACCAAAACATCAAACAGAAGCAATACTGTAACAAATTCAATAAAGACTTTAAAAATGGTCCACATCCAAAAAAAAAAAAAAAAAAATCTTAAATAAAAAGGTACACTTTAAAAAAATACAAACAAGCAAGCAGCCAGGACCACTCTTGAAAAAGTGTTCAAAGGAGTTCTTGGGGAACCAAGAATTAAATGAAATGTAAACCTTGGGAACAGGTAAGCCATGGTGCTACAAACAGTGGTAAACATTAAATTCACTTAAACACAGAAATAAAGGCTAAACAATATGAATCATGATTACAGAAAAGACTTTTTCCCCTTCGAAAAGCAACACAATGTAAATATGAAAAGCACTGTGGACTCAGCAAAAGACAACAAAGCTTACCAACAAAAATCAGGAAGGGGGATTATAAACAAACTAAGTATTTTTCATAAAAAGCAGTCAAAGAAACAGAGGCAGATAAATGGAACAGACCAGAAACAGGCCCAGATTTAAACGACAATTTATTTTTGGCATTTCAAATCAGGAGGAAAAAGGTAGATTATTTAATAAATATTATAATGATGACTGGCCACACAGAAAAAGAAAAAGCTGAATCATTAAAGCCAATATATAAATTTTATAAAACAATTTTTAGGTATAAAGAAAAAAGAAACTTTAAATGTACCAGAAGAAAGCATGCGTGAATGACTTAATAACCTTGGTGGGCATAAGGACTTTCTGAGCATGACTGAAAATTGAGAGGACACAGAGGAAAGGACAACTAAATTCGACACATAAATTCTAAAACAAATACCATAAAGGAAGTAAAAAAGAAAATGACAAACAAGAAAATATATTTGCAAAACATGAGGAAAGAGGCCAATTCACTTACTAGGGAACCCCTATAAATCAATAAGGGAAAAAAATAAACCATCTAACAGAAAAATGTAGAAACGACATGAATATGTAGCTTCAAAACGAAGAAAACCCTATGAAAAAATGCTCAACATGCACTCAAATTTAAATAAATATTAAGCAAGAAAGTAGATATTTTTGGAACTTCCCTGGTGGCGCAGTGGTTAAGAATCCACCTGCCAATGCAGGGGACATGGGTTCGATCCCTGGTCGGGGGAATAAGATCCCACATGCCACGGGGCAACTAAGCCCACGTGCCTCAACTAGAGAGCCCGTGTGCTGCAAACTACAGAGCCCATGCGCTCTGGAGCCCATGCGCCACAACTAGGGAGAGAAAACCCACATGCCACAACTAGAGAGAAGCCCGCGCGCCGCAACGAAAAGCTTGTGCGCCGCAACGAAAGATCCCATGTGCTGCAACTAAGACCTGACGCAGTCAAAAACAAACGAACAAACAAAAAGCAATATAGGGGAAGTTTCCACAAGCTAAACATAGTCTAACCATATATCCAGCCATCATGCTCCTAGGTATTTACCCAAATGAGTTAAAAACTTGTGCCCACACAAAAACCTGTATGGGAATGTTTATAGCAGCTTTATTCAGAATTGATAAAAATTGGAAGCAACCAAGATGTCCTTCTGCAGGTAATTACATAAACAAACTATAGTACATCAGACAGCAGAATATTATTCAGCGATAAAAAGAAGTGAGTTATTAAGCCATGAAATGAAATGGAGGAATTTTAAATGCATATAGTAAGTAAAAGAAACAAGTCCTGGAAAGGGTGCATACTGTATGATTCCAAATACATGACATTCTGGAAAAGGCAAAACTGTAAACAGTAAAAACATCCGTGGTAGCGAGCTGGGAGAGCGATGAATAGGTAGAACACGGAGATCTTTAGGCCAGTGAAGATACTCTGTATGACGCTGTAATGGTGGATTCATGTCATTATACATTCAGCAAAACCCACAGAACTGTACAAGACAAAGAGTGAAACCTACTGTAAGCTACAGACTTTAGTTAATAATAATGTACCAATATCGGTTCATCAATTTTAACACATGTACCACACCAATGCAAGATGTTAATAACGGGAAACTGTGGGCAGGGAGTAAATGGGAAAATGCCCTAAAAATAAAGTCTGTTAATTTAACAACAACAAGAAAGCAATAGGGGGTATCTCAAAGGCATAGGGAAGGGAAGAGCCCGGCGGAAGGTGCTCGGCTGGGGGTTGTAGTTAAGGTGGGACAAAACCAGGTGACAAGCAAGGAGGAAGGGGGAAGGGCCGCACCACAGCAAACACAGCACTCGTGTGGCCAGGGCGGGGCTGCTGACCCCGTGCTCCTCTTGGGGAGCTCACAGCGAGCCATTTGTTTGTGTTCTCCGCACTCACGCATTCTCCAAGTCTTGGGAACTGGAACATTTCTCTCTCCCGGCTCAGAAATGATCAGTGGAAAAGGAACCAAAACAAGTACCTCATTATGTGTCAAGATTACTCTGGGAAAACTGTGGGCTGTTGACTGAACTGCTTCTCTTAATCGGCTGGTGCTCTAGCTTTAAAAGTTCCCAGGAGACAACCTGAAATCCAGAATCTTCTCAAAATAGAAAAGAGTGGGGGAAATTCTGAATACATCACCAAACAGTAAGAGCCTCAAGCCTTTGGAAAGAGCCCAAAGGCCAAAAGCAAGACCTGCAGAGCTCTGTCCACACTGGTGGGTAACCTGGTGATTATCTAACAAATTCAGCATGTGTCTACCAGAGTTCCAGAAGAGTGAGAAACCTTGGGATTCGTCTGAGTTAGAACAATCTTTGATTACAGCTGAGTCACCTCTGTGTTCTTAATACAAGTAAGACCTGGGGTCTTTTCACTGTGTCTATTCATGTGATAAATGTCGCCCTCCAGTGTGAAATGGAAGGACGCCCTTGTTCTGTGGGGAAGACAACTGTGGAAGAAGGAGCTATGAGTACGGAGAGAGCCACCTAGAATGCCCCCTCCAAACCCGTCGGCAGAAGGCCTCTTCCTGGGGGCCTCTAACAGATCCTGAATGCTGCAGAAACCCCAGAGGCTTGGGATCCGGGACCTTCCAGGAACTCAAGATCTCTCTTGCTGAGGTCCTTTCCATCATCACATGGACCAAAGTCTTCACCAAAGCCTTTGTGCTTCTCACCGTCTTCCTTACCAGGAAGCTCCACACGCCAGCCAACTATCTCACTGGCTCCCTGGCCAAGACCAATCTCTTGGCTTTCATCTTGGTCATAGCCATCTGCATCACATATACCATCACCCACACCTGGAACTTTGGCCAAATCCTATGTGACATCTGGCTGTCTTCTGGAATCACGTGCTGTGTGCATCTCTGCATCACTGCTGTGGACGTGTACCAGCCATCACCAACATCCTGTAGTACAACAAACGCCAGATATGCGGCCTCCACAGTCACCACTGTCTGGGCCATTTCATCTCCACCCTGGCGCTCTTCTCCCAGATCTCCTACATGATCTACTCCACAGATGGTGCCTTCTACAGCCTGTCCGTGCGGCTCATCACCTTTCACACGGCCTCCGGAAGCCACCATATCACCACAGCCCAGCTCATCAGAGTTCACTCTGCTCCCTCAACCCCCAGTCTCGCACTCAGCCAGCTCCCCTCTGTCAACCACCTGAAAATCAAGCTTGCTCATAGAATCCTGGAGCAAGGGGATGTTTGCACCTCAAGAAAGGAAAGCCATAATACAAATAACTATAGCTCTCTTGAGAACCTTTAACTGCCTCTAAACTTACTGTGTTTTCTGGTTTATTTTATGTGGATCCAAAAATTAAAGCTATTTCTATTTTATCAGCAAACAATGGTCCAGGAAACACATCACGAACGTTGAGTCTAATGATGTTAGTGCAGCAACTTCTACAACAAAATAAGTAGGCAGAAAGCACTGAAGGCTCTAAGCACTGAAAATGACAGGTATAGAGGCATTATCTTAAAAGAAGCAATAATAATCTAAACCAGTTTGGAAAGTACCTGTGCTACCTATTTGATAACTGTTTTAAGACAAATCAAAGTCTATAACATGACAAATTAGTGAGGCAGCTAGTGTACTAAAAAGAGCACAATTACCGGCCCTCTAGAGCCTACTCCACTGGCCCTCCACGGCGAAAGGCAAAGAGACTAGACAAAGCATAATACATGTCATATTTGTATGATGTCCTGTAGTGTCAAAAAGCTTCAACACATACTACTAATTCTCCCAACAGGAAAGTTGTTGTCATGGGAAAAGCTGCATTTTGGAATAAGACCAACCTTGTGACAAAACCTGAAGCTACCACTTTTTTAGCTAAACAAATTTGTACAAATTTGAACCTCCCTTATGATGTAATATGTCTCGGACTTTGTTGGTTTGGGGCTTGTTTTTGTTTTGGGGGCGGGAAAGGGGAGCATGGGAGAATGGATACCAAGGTATAAAAGTGTTTTATTAGTGAGTACTGAAATAACTTAATGGATTGGGACTTAACATTTTTCTATTTCCTTTAAGAAATGGGAGAAGATAGTTCAGAGTATATTTTGTGAAAATTTTGTTTTAGCTGTACCTCTAAGCATGTATACTATACGTTGACACAGATGAATGTAACATATATTTCTTATTATGTGTCATGGCCTAAAAATTTAGCCACTGATTATAACAGAGCAATCAAGATCTAAAATCCACTACCAAAAAGTTGCAAGGATTAAACAAGATTACAGATATAAAGTGGCTAACATAAGTGCTGCCACTCTATTTTTACAAACTATGATTATTCCAGGATAATGAGGCATTATTTCTAACTTCAAACCCCTGTTCACAGTTATTAAAAACTTTTTTTAATGTTTATCTAGTTAAAAATAAAACGTGCATTAGTTTGAAACAACCTTTGGGTTCTAACCAATGTACTTGTGACTTGGCAAAATCCACCAACATTACAAATGCATATCCTTGCACCCAGCAATTCTACTTTAAGTAATTTACCTAGAAATATACTTCACATATGAATAAACTAAATATGCACATTTTTAAAATGCAGCATCATTTTACATAACAGCAGAAACTTTAAGCAGACTGTCCATCAGTGGAAACCTTGTAATAAACCGTAGCACATCCACACAGGTGCTGTTGGTAACAATGAAGAAGCCCCGGAAGAAGTTTCAAAATATATTAATGGGGAAAAAAGGAAAGGAAAGGAAAGGGAAATAAAGGAATGGTAACATTTGTGTTTAGAGAAACATTTTTGCTTTATATGGATTATGCATAAAATGTTTATGGAAGAACACAGAAAGAGGTAAACAGAAAAAAAGAGAATACGTATTTGCCTGTGTATATGTAAACTGTGCCTGGAAGCGTATACAAGAAACGGGTAAGGGGAAGGGAGCAGTTGGGGGTAAGGTGAGAAGAACATATGTATAAAAATGTAAAGCAAAGTAGCATCCACTAACAAGATACCACAGTCACCCATCTAGAGTGATCAAATTTTTATGTCTACTCATTGAAAGCAAATGAAAACCAAATTAACAGAGGACAAATATTGAACATGGTCCTCTGTACACAAAAGAAAAGCTGAATTTGAGGTTTAGTGAAGAGAGTTTTATTCCTGGGCTATTGTTAGAGGTTAAAAATAAACTGGGACAATGTCAAATATTTCTGATCTATCCCCTCGGTGGAGAAGAACAATAAATACCAGTGTCTACTGTAACTATTATCTCAAAGGTACCCTTTAATTTAGCTAAAAGGGGGAGGGGAAGACAATTATTAGTACTTCCCTTATTTATTACAGTGTTAGCCTCTTTCCAGTTATGATTAAGGTAAAATAGGAAAGAAAGTCTTCCTTTCCTTGACATATGTAGATTAGATGTCATTATAGTAGCATGTGTTTCTATTCAAAATTGCAGTCTTGCAAGAATCCCGGCCCACGTGCTACACTAATTCATGGCCCTACAGTTGCCATACAAGACAGAAGATTAGGAGAGGTAGAAGAATGCCAATGCAAATACTCTGGCAATTTACAAGGCACTTTTCAGAGACAGTAGCATGGAAAATACTACTGAAGATACCAAACAGTGTTTACTTCGAAAGTTTAAAAACTGAATATACAGAACAGTTTTCACAATCTACCTCCTGCAGCAATGGTTTCAATTACGACCTGCAAAAATATAAACAGAGGAATGAGAGAGAAACTCTGATAGCACTTAGGTACAACTCAGTGGTAGGAATGAGGACGTGGGTCTGATGCGGGACCCTGGGCTCAGAACACCTGCACCTCACCTTCTTCTGAAGGACATTAACTTTCCGCTCCTTCACATCCAGCATGTCCTTGAGGTCATGGATCTCCCCAGCTTGTGTCCCCTTCTCCTCAGCCATGTCCTGGATTTGTTTTGTCTTCTTATTCAGCATGGTTTCCTTCTCTTCCAAACGCAACCGCAGAGCATCCACCTAAGAATATAACATTTTTACAAATGATTACTTGAAAAGAAAGGAACGTAATTCCTTCCAAATAGATGTGTACAGTTGCCTAAATGATACTTTTAGAGTAAACTTTCATTAGAATCAAATAAAATACCACTCTAAATACAACTGTGACTATTTAGAAATGAAACCCTAAAATTTTGTGAGCACTTCCATGATAAAATAACATTTACATCCGTTAAATTACGGTGTCATCAAAATAAACAGACCTGAATAAAGGGGACAAAATTGGAGAATTTATATAAAGGGGTTGAGTTGAGCTTTGCTACTTCTATAAAAGTGGTATAATCTATTATGTTTCTCAAATTTAGAATCATTTGGAGGATTTAAACAGAATGCCAGGCCAAGCCACCAGTTTCTAATTCGGCAGGGTTGGGGCTCAAGAATCAATATTTCTAACAAGTTCCCAAGTGATGCTACACTGCTTTAGAAAATCTAAAAGTAGAAAGAAAACCGTAAGGGTCACCAAACATGACACTTGCTGTATCAGAGAATACAATCTAGCTGCAGCTGACAATCCCATAATGCACTTAGAGATCTGTAAGGCAAAGCAAGGTCTACTTTCAGATCTCAAGACTAGTCAGCTAAAGCTTGGTATCCAGCTACCTTTATCACCAAAGTTTCATACCATCCATTAGATATAACTTTAAAATAATTAGAAATCTAATATAAGTACTTATGTTTTCTTCCAGTTTTGAGATACAACTGACATACGGCACTGTGTAAGTTGAAAGTGTACAGCATCATTATTTGACTTCCATGCGTCATGAAGTGATTATCACAGTAAGTTTTATGAACATCCATTGTCTCATACAGATACAAAATTAAAGAAATAGAAAACAACCTTTTCCTCATGACGAGAACTCTTAGGATCTTCTCCCTTAATGACTTTCACATACAACACACAGCCGTGCTGATTATCTTTATCCTGTTGTGCACCGCACCCCAGTACTTATTTACCTGATATCTGGACGTTTGTACCTTTTGACTGTCTTCATCCAATCTCCCCTCCCCTGATTCCTCACCTCTGGTAACCACATATCTGGTCTCTTGTTCTGTTTGGTTTTCAAGTATAACTGACCTACAGCCCTATGTTACTTCCTGAAACACAGCAGTGTAAGTTGATTTTACTATACATTTCAAAAAGTCTATTACAATACGTCACCACACAATAATATTCCATAGTTACTGACTGTATTCCCCACACTGTACATTTCATCCCCTTGACTCATTTATTTTTGTAACTGGAAGTTTGTCCCTCTTAATCTCCCTCACCTATTTCTTTCCTCTCCCCATCCTCCTCTCCTCTGGCAACTACCTGTTTGTTCTCTATATCTATAATTCTGTTTCAGTTTTGCTATGTTTGTTCATTGGCTTTTTAAGATCCCACATAGACGCGAAATCACACAGTATTTGGCTTTCTCTGTCTGGCTTACTTCACTTATTAGCATAATGTCCTCAAGGCCCATCCATGTTGTCACAAACAGTAGGATTTCCTTCTTTCTCATGGATGAATAATAATATACACATACACAGACAACATCTTCTTTATCCATTCATCCACTGATGGACACTTAGGTTGCTTCCATTATCTTGCTTCATTAATGCTGTAATGAACATAGGGGTGTATGTATCTCTTATAATTAGTGTTTTTGTTTTCTTCAGATAAATACCCCAGAGTGAACTGCTGGATCATACAGCAGTTCTACTTTTAATTTTTTGAGGAATCTCCATACTGTTTTCCATAGTGGCTGCACCAACTTACATTCCTACCAACAGTGCACAAGGATTCCCTTTTCTCCACAGACCACAGACTCACCAGCACTTGTTATTTGCTGGCTTTTGGATAATAGCCACTCTGACAGGTGTGAGGTGATATCTCATTGTAGTTTTGATTTGCATTTCCCTGAGGATTAGTGATGTTGAGCATCTTTTCACGTGCCTGGTGGCCATCTGTATGTCTTCTTTGGAAAAATGTCTACTCAGATCCTCTGCCCATTTTTTAATCAAGTTTTTTTTTTTTTTGATGTTGAATTGTATGAGTTCTTTGTATATTTTGGACCCCTTATTGAATACATTATCTGCAAATATCTTCTCCAATTCAGTAGGCGGTCTTTTTGTTTTGTTAATAGTTTCCTTTGCTGTGCAAAAACTATGTAGTTTGATGTGGTCCCACTTGTTTAGTTTTGCCTGTTTCCCTTGCCTGAGGAGACATATCCAAAAAAAATTACTAAGACCGATATTGAAGAGGGTACTGCCTATGTTTTCTTCTAGAAGTTTTATGGTTTCAGGTCTCACATTTAAGTCTTTAATCCATTTTGGTTCTTTGGTTATTTTCTTAAATTAATTTATTTATTTTTGACTGCGTTGGGTCTTTGTTGCTGCACGCGGGCTTTCTCTAGTTGCGGCGAGCGGGGGCTACTCTTTGTTGTGGTGCGCGGGCTTCTCATTGTGGCAGCTTCTCTTGTTGTGGAGCACGCGCTCTAGGCACACGGGCTTCAGCAGTTGTGGCACGCGGGCTCTAGAGCGCAGGCTCAGTAGTTGTGGCACACAGGCTTAGTTGCTCCGTGGCATGTGGATCTTCCTGGACCAGGGCTCAAACCTGTGTCCCCTGCATTGGCAGGAGGATTCTTAACCACTGTGCCACTAAGGACGTCCTTTTAATCCATTTTGAACTTGTTTTTGTGCATGGTGTGAGAGAGCAGTCCAGTTTCATTATTTTTCATGTAGCTGCCCAGTTTTCCCAACACCGTTTGTTGAAGAAGCTGTCTTTCCCCCACTGTATATTCTTGGCCCTTTGTCATAGATTAATTGCCCATATAAATGTGGATGCATTTCTGGGCTCTCTATTATGTGCCATTGATCCATGTATCCATTTTTGTGCCAGTACCACACTGTTTTGAATACTGTAGCTTTATAATATAGTTTGAAATCAGGGAGCATGATACCTCCAGCTTTGTTCTTCTTTCTCAAGACTGTTTTGGCTATTTAGGGTCTTTTGTGTTTCCATACAAACTTTAGAATTATTCTAGTTCTATGAAGAATGCCATTGGCATTTTGTACTTAGTTTAAAATCTATTCACAGCAAATTTCATTAAACATACTCACACACCAAATTCTTTTGTTTTTTTACTTTCCCACTAAGGATTTATAATTCAGCAAATAGTTACACATTTGATTACAGAAAAACAGGGAAGTGGGTTTCTTTCTGTTCAACAAAAATAGAACATGAGTCACACATGCAAGCCACTTCTGAAATTTTTAATTTTCTAGCAGCCACATTAAAAAGTGATAAGGGAACAGGTAAAATTAATTTTAAGAATATATTTTATTTCATCTAATATATATACACATTATTGTCATTTCAAACCTGTAGTCTATATAAAAAAACTATTAACAAGCTATTTAACGTTTCTGTTTTGTACTTTGGTCTTCAAAGCCCAATGCATATTGTAATTGACACTTATGTCACATCTCAATTTGGACTTGCCATGTTTCAAGTGCTCAATAGCCACATGTGGCTGGTGGCTACACACTGACAGTGCACATCTAAGATAACAAGTACGTTTCTACAGAACATCTTTAATCTTGAACTTGTCCTATATTATTTTTCCTGTCTGAATGTAGAATAACCCACAAAGAAAAAACAGATCAGACTTCCCTGGTGGCGCAGTGGTTAAGAATCCGCCTGCCAATGCAGGGGACACGGGTTCGAGCCCTGGTCCAGGAAGATCCCACATGCCGCGGAGCAACTAAGCCCGTGCGCCACAACTACTGAGCCTGCGCTCTAGAGCCCGCAAGCCACAGCTACTGAGCCCGTGTGCCACAACTACTGAAGCCTGTGTGCCTAGAGCCCGTGCTCTGCAACAAGAAGCCACTGCAATGAGAAACCTAATTTTTTAAAAAAATAGGTAATATGGGTAATGACTCACAGAGAGAATACCAAAACATCAGGAAATATTATTATTACCTTATATCACAACTATATTATTACATCAATAACATATTGAAACTATATTATATCAAAACAATAAGGTATCTGAGAACCAGTACTGTATGCTTAGTGGCACTTACTGCTCAATAAGTATTGTGGAAAATTTCCTAGGAGACCAGTCTCATTTGAGACTGATATAGATAAGCCATCATGTACTTACAAATTATGTGGGACCACGCTGGAGAGGAAAAACATGTAAATAAACAACATTCCACTCTGCTAAACTCTATTTCTCTCAACCACTTCAATGCCACCAGTCTCACCAAGCCAGAAATAGGGGAAGCCGTCTTTTCAGGTCCCATTTATAATTCGTCAGCACAAGTTCCACTGCCCCCTCAATAAACACTCTTGCACCTGGAATTTTCCTCTATTCTACTTTAATTAATGATACAGGGTAAACCTTATTATATTCTGGAAAGGTCCACCTAAGAACTTTCAAACTCTGAAAATCTTATTTCTGAAACACGGTTCTTTCCTTTCTTCTACACCTACTAAATCTACTCTTTGTCCATAGTATAACCTCTGACCTATCATCCCTAACTTTTTGTTATTCACCTCCATTCTGGTTTTATTTGTTTTTCTCCCAGCCTGAGCAATCATTTCAAATACAGCCTCACATCATCTTTTTTTTTCCAGTCAGGTTTATTTTTACAAACCTTTACTTCTGTATTAAACAGTTTTCTCCATTCTACCCTCAGACTTCTGAGCCTTCCTGCACATGGTCATGTATATGCTTGCCAAGCACATACACAGTATATCAAAAGTCCTCAGAATTCTATTCTCAAGCATCGTATTTTCTTCCCTTGTATTTTCCCTGTGGAAAATTTCAATTTCCCATGGTAACCGGCAAAACCGGTACTTTGAGAAGAAAGCAGACCCAAGATCTCAAAGCTAAAAAGAAGTGATGGAGCATGGATTTAAGATTAAATGGTCTGTCTTCAGATCCTAAGCTCTTAACCACTAATTCTGTAAGATTTCATATATGTAAAATTCTAGAAAATGCAAACTAATTACAGTAACAGAAAGCAGACCGAGGGTTGCCTGGACATGAGGGAGGAAGTGGGGAGGAGAGAAGAATATCAGGGAGAGGCAGAAGAAAGGGGTTACAAAGAGGTACAAGAAAACCTTGGGGACAGGTGTTCTTTATCTTGACCGTGCCATTGGTTTCAGAGGTGTATGTGCCGAAACTTACCAAACTGTACATTTTGAATATATGCAGTTTATTTGATGTCAATAAATTTGATTTTTTTAAATAAGCAAAATGAGAAAGCATGGTATTAGAACAGGAATAAACCAACAGACGTTTGCCACAGAAATGCAAGCCCAGACACACACACTCACACCATTTAGTGACCCACACACATATAAACAGAGGTGACACTGTAATCAGTGAGGAAAGGACAGAGTATCTGATAAACTGTTTTTAGACAACTGGCTACCCATACTGGGGGAGGGGGAAAGAACCCTGACTCATATCATACACAAAAATGAATTCTAGATGAATTAAAGCTTTATATATAGAAAGCAAATCTTTAAAACTTTTAGAAAGAAAGATACTGTTTAAGTATCTTTTAAGACAGGGCAGCATGGAAGGATTTTTTTTTTTTTAAAGACCCAGAAGGGATACATCGTAAAGAAGAAATACTGGTAAAGCCAACTACGTTAAAATTCAAAACTCCTACACGTCATTTACCATCTTAAAATGTTTTAGTATTTTACCTATATTTTAAGTGCCTGAAATAGTTCTTAGTACACATACTACTAAGGAAAATAGAGGCATATTTATACTAACTTTTTTTTAAAAATTTATTTTATTTTATTTATTTTTATTTTTGGCTGTGTTGGGTCTTCGCTGCTGTGCACGGGCTTTCTCTAGTTACAGCGAGCAGGGGCTACTCTTCATCGCAGTGTGTGGGCTTTTCATTGTAGTGGCTTCTCTTGTGGCAGAGCGTGGGCTCCAGGCACACGGGATTCAGCAGTTTTGGCACGCAGGCTCAGGAGCTGTGGCTCGTGAGCTCTAGAGCGCAGGCTCAGCAGTTGTGGCGCACAGACTTTGTTGCTCCACGGCATGTGGGATCTTCCTGGACCAGGGATCGAACCCGTGTCCCCTGTATTGGCAGGCGGATTCTTAACCACTGCGCCACCAGGGAAGTCCCTACACTAGCTTTTGAAAATGTTGATATTTTGTGAACTGGTCAAAATAAATATGATGCAATACTGAACTTCAAGTTTCAAAATGTATGACCATTTACAATCACTCCAAAAAAATTAAATACCTAGGTCTAAATCTAACAAAACATGTATAGGCTCTGTATGCTGAAAATTACAAACGGCTAATGAAAGCAACTGAAGAAGACCTAAATGAGTTCTTCCCATGAATAGTATATGAAATGGAAACTTGACATGTGTAAAGATAGCCAATCTACTTAAATTTTTCCTCAAAGATGAGGAAAACGAAAGGATTACTCAGCAGTGACCAAAAACAAAAAAAGTGTTTTACTGACAAACAGTAGAACTACAATAAGCCAAGCCCAGCGAATCCAAAAGATGTTACATTACAAATTTCCAGTTTTGGTGCCTGAATTCAGCACTAGAGAGCTCAGAGCAAGAATTAAAATCCAATGCAGAACAAAGATGGAATACATGATCACCACTGAGTTCTCCAATGGTCCTTTCTAAAGTGCAAGGTGACAAAATTCCTTAAGTTACCCCCAGTTTTCCTTCATCTACCTATTAAAATCAGAAACACTCCACTATGCAAAGAAGGAAAAAAGGTCCAGAAGGGAAATGTCAGAACAGACTGAATATTTATTCAATAGGGAGAAAAGAACTGTCACCACAGAGCGAAGATTCTTGTGAATAGGAAATTCAACGACCAGGCTGTCGAGATGCCAGAAGAACTCACTGACCCTGATCCACCTGGCGTTTGTTGAGGCTCAGCTCCAGCCGGCCTACGTGGCTACTAGTCCCATCTGACAGCATCAGATGTGGCTCCTATTAGTGAACCCACTGCAGGGCATCCATCAGCCAGGGCGAGTCAAGAGGGAGCTCCTTGAACCCTCTGACCCGCTGCACAGTTAAAGAGGTCAAAGTCTTAGAAAGTACACATGCCAGAAATCTAAAAATAAATAAATCTCATGCCAAGTCATTTCTACCTCATTCCTACATTCTAGTTTGTATTCTGTATACTATATATTCCACTTCTAATTTGTATTCTATATATCCCAATAACCACAAGCAAAAGAACAAAGCAACTCACCTTAAAAACATTTTACCCAATACCCTTGAAATACACTATTAAATTCTTATTGCAGAAGTCAAAAGCCCAGACATTTAAACCTGTAGATAAGCTTGAACTGCCTTGTCTCTCAGTTCTTCTCAGCATTAATTTCAGAAAAATGAAAGGCTTTCCATCTGTGGGTCAGGAATCAGAATACAGCAGGAAAACGTCCCTCATCACTTCTAAGTGTTTCTCATTCTGATGGGACCAATGTCTCAGGATAGTAACTGTGAGGCCTCATATTGCTGCTTCTTTACCAAAAGTACCCAGATGCCCCAGCTGCACTTTTACGTTAGATCCCTGACTCTGCTAAGTGACCTGGAAATGGGCCTGCACTAACCACTCATAAATACCCGCATGCCGATTTGAGGGAATGTCAGGTATGAGACCCACAAGAATTGGTGACTGAAAAAGGTAAAGAATGAAAACTCCTGTTATAAACATACAAACCTTTGGTGTTACTGCAGTGGGAAATGCAGGTTTTGATAGTAAAAATATTTCATATCACAAATATTAGCCACAGAAACTACCCAAGCCCACAGTCTAATTACTAAGTGATCTTTTCAATTCAAATCACCTGTGTACACTTTTTCTTGATCTGCTTTTTCATGCAATGCAGAATTTAAATGGGCTAGTCTGGAGAGCTGAGATGAAAATAACCACAAAAACCACTTTGCTACTACTAGATTAATTGCTCTGAATTCTACACTGATCTTCTGGTTTGGCGTGAACTAAATTCAGAGTATAATTTTGCGTGAGGTCCGTATTTTGCAAACCACAAAAAACATATTCAGGAAAACCCCTCACAGACTAGCAGGACACACAGTCATCACCCTAACACCATTCTTGGCAGGAGGAATAAGACCTTTTTTATTCACATCAACTGAGCTGGAGGAACAGCATCTAACCAGCTTGCCAAGCATCAAGGTCTGTGGCAAACAGGTTATGCCAACTTCAACAAAATCAGAAGGTTTTTCCTCCACAAGACTTTCTCTACCAAAGGACATGAACAGAAAAATGGCTACCTTGCTGTTTTGGCCTTTTATTTCTGACCACAAAAGTATTAATTATCTCAACCCATCTTAACCTTCTTTTGTTTTACATCAATAAACAGATCTACCTAAGAGCACATTAGCACTAGTAACTGCATGCCAGTGACAATGGCATGTTTCCTATAAGTCCTCTTTTGCAATTATATGACTCACTGCCTTTCTAACTCTCTGACCACACCTTTTCAGTTTTCTTCACTGGATCCGCTGTCATTTCCCCCTCTTTACATCTCACTCGATACAACCTTCCTCTGGAGAAACCAATTCATCCCTAAGGCTTTAGCCACTACCCCCATAATGACAGCTTCCTAATATTTATTCCTAGCCTATTCCTAGCCCCAACCAGTTCTAAAAACCTGAGATTCTAACAAAAGTTTCTGCTTTCACTGAATATTTAGTTTAGAATGAGTTTTTGTTTTAATCTTTTCTTTTAAAGGACCTTTAAAGATCACCTAATGTGGTCACACATAAATGTAAGTTAAATCTGAGTACTGTCTACTATATTATTTTCTGCATTTTTCCTGTATTTCATAAAATTTTTTTTTAATTTATGTATTTATTTATTTGGCTGTGTTGGGTCTTTGTTGTTGCACGTGGGCTTTTTTTTAGTTGCGGCAAGCGGGGGCTACTCTTAGTTGCGGTACGCGGGCTTCTCATTGCGGTGGATTCTCTTGTTGCGGAGCACGGGCTCTAGGCGCGTGGGCTTCAGTAGTTGTGGCACATGGGCTCAGTAGCTGTGGCTCACGGGCTCTAGAGCGCAGGCTCAGTAGTTGTGGCGCACGGGCCTAGTTGCTCCGTGGCATGTGGGATCTTCCCGGACCAGGGCTCGAACCCGTGTCCCCTGCTTTGGCAGGCGGATTCTTAACCACTGCGCCACCAGGGAAGTCCCCCTAAACTTTTAAAAAGGTAAATAATCGAAACTACTCCTAATTTTAAAGCTGAGGAAATCAAAGCCGAAACTAAGTGACTTGCCGAAGATCACTAAGCATAATTTCCTATCACCACATCTCCCACTGTTCCCATCTAGAAAGGAGGATGACTGAAGGGCGTTGGGTCATGAGGCTGAGAGTGTACACAAGCAGACCTTTTTAAAAGGCTATTTCAACTGCACTGAGTTCTGTCTGACATCCCAACAAAAGGTTGAAGAGCTCAGAGAAACTTGCAAAAGGCCACAGGCAGAGATGTGTCATTCAACAGTGCACAGTTTATCTGTACAAAGGTGGGGAGAGGGCTACAAAGTTATCATCTAAAAAAACCAGTGGTGATATTTTAAACCCACTGATATTTAATATTCACCTCCAAATTCAGATGAGAACTTCATAATTTAAAAAATCTATTCTAGCCACATTAAACATCTATTCTAACCTTAGGAAGTTGGTATTATTATTATTCTCAGTGACAGATGAGAAAATGGAGGATTACAGAGGTAAGATAACTAATCCAAGGTCACATAACTAATAAATGTAGAAGGCTATTTCAAGCCTAGGTCTGACTCCAAAGCCCATGCTTTGACCACAGTGCTACTAAATCCAGACCACCTCTGTGAAGGTCAACCGATTAAAGGAGATGTTCATAAAACTGGAGCAATTCCATAGATACTATACACTGTACACTGCCCAACACAAAAGGACCTCATTCCATGGACCCTGAACAGGAAAAACACCAGGTCTTTTCCCACATCCCGTTTTTCCTTTAAGAATTTTAAAATTAAAAAAAAAAAACAAAAACAGGGCTTCCCAGGTGGCGCAGTGGTTGAGAATCTGCCTGCTAATGCAGGGGACACGGGTTCGAGTCCTGGTCTGGGAAGATCCCACATGCCGCGGAGCAACTGGGCCCGTGAGCCACAATTACTGAGCCTGCGCATCTGGAGCCTGTGCTCCGCAACAAGAGAGGCCGCGATAGTGAGAGGCCCGTGCGCCGTGATGAAGAGTGGCCCCCGCTTGCCACAACTAGAGAAAGCCCTCGCACAGAAACGAAGACCCAACACAGCCAAAAATAAATAAAATAAATAAATTAAAAAAAACAAAAACAAAAACAAAAACAAAAAACTCCTGAATCCATGTTCTTTTTCATATGTGCTTAATTTTGTGATTTGAGAGCTGGATGAAAGTCTAGGGTAGCTTCAGAGAGGAGGATGAGATCGATAAAGAGCAATTATAGGGGGCCTCCCTGGTGGCGCAGTGGTTAAGAATCCTCCTGCCAATGCAGGAGACACAGGATCGAGCCCTGGTCTGGGAAGATCCCACATGCCGCGGAGCAACTAAGCCCGTGCGCCACCACAACTACTGAGCCTGTGCTCTAGAGCCTGCGAGCCACAACTATTGAGCCCGCGAGCCACAACTACTGAAGCCTGCAAGCCTAGAGCCTGTGCTCTGCAACAAGAGAAGCCACCGCAATGAGAAGCCTGTGCACCACAACAAAGAGTAGCCCTTGCTCACCGCAACTAGAGAAAGCCCGCGCGCAGCAACAAAGACCTAATGCAGCCAAAAATAAATAAATAAAATTATTTTTTTAAAAAAGAGCAATTATAGGAACAGAAAGATAGCAATTATAGAAATAGGTGAGAACTTTCAAAGAGCTGGTTCAAACTGTCTTTTATGGGATCCAACAGGAGAAAGCTGCTTTGGAAAAAGTGAGCCTTGTCAAGTGTCACCAGGGTAATTTAAGAAAAAATAGCAAATCCTGATAAACAGGCATATAACATTCATATAATCACCCCAAGTTCAAAAGGAAGTTAGCTTTTCTACTGTTATCTTTTAGAATGAGACCCTTATATTTGAGCAGTAGTCCTAATAACTTACAGGGGTAATTGCTGAAACTCAGTTAGTCCTAAAAACAAATATAAAAACCATCCAAGAATGACCACAAATACAGTCTTTGTTCTCTATGGTACAAGAAACCAATCACAAGCCCATCTGTGTGAGACCTAGCTAATAAGAACACTATTTCAGAGGGGGGTACAAAGAGAAGGATGGGTTGCCAAGGGGAAGAAGTCATCTATTAGACGGTGACACGCTTTTAAGTGTTTGCATTATCATTAACCAACTGCCTGGTTCCCTGGTTCCCACACCTGCCACCTCCATCCAAAACTATCACAGCAGCACTTGGCAACAGGCTCAGCTCCAAAACACTGGCGCCCTCTTCTGACCCTTTTGTAGTACTGCGTTCATGCCAGGCACTGATGTGAAAATCTCTAATAAAGCCACAAATTAATAAATTTGCAGGTAACATTTTCCAGATAATTCTGTATTTGCAATTCCCTGAATAAACCTTAATTTAGCTTGATAAAAATGTTAAATAGCAGACCTTCTACATAAAATTTATGCCAATGAAAAGAAAAGCAACAACGTTCTCTTACCGTTTTAACAGTTTACATATATTAGCTGATAGTATTACAAGAATTAGAAGGATGCCAATAACTGACAGACAAAGACCTTACTATGTGCCAGGCACTAGGAGTGAATAAATTAGTTTAATGCTAACAACCTAATGAGGCAGGAACTCCTCTTCATCTTACAGGTGTAAAACGAGGCACAATGAACTTAAGTAATGTGCCCAGGACCCTGCACCTGGTAGCAAGTGGTAAAACTGAAGTTCACACTCAGTAACTGTGACTCCAGAGCCAGAGCCTTATCTACCCCAAAATATCCCTCTGAGGTATCATGATAAAATGAAACGTGATCAAAATAGAAAACGTATAAGTTGTAAGGAAAATTATAAATACATCATCCAAATCTCTCATTTTCAACAAAATCCCTAACTGTAAAAAAATAAACTACTACATGAAACATTTTGGTCATTTTCCCGTTCCTCCTCGCTTGAAGATTCTGAACTTCTGGGTCTAAGATGTTTTTATGCCTTCTTTTTACTTACTACCCATTCCTTTCTTCATTACACTATGCCTTTATTTATCTATTATCTTGTTCTTTAAAAGAAAAGAAAAAATTAATCCATACTATACGCTTTATTTTTCTTCTATACAGCAGAACTGCTTACCTATTCCTACCTAAATTCTCTATTTCATTGAGATCTTTAGAAAATATTTTCCTTAAGACAGTAAATCCAAATAGCATCATCAATTCCTTCTCATTGCAAATATGATAGATTCTCATCTGCCTGGAATTATTTAGTGTGTTCCTACCTCTAATCAAGGCTGGCAGACTAGATAATCTTCTAATATTTCTAAAAATGCTAACTTTATTTTCAAACAGGACATGAAGGCACGTGTCTAATAATCTGCAGTTCAAAACAAGATTTATCTCAAACATTTCTAGATTCCACAGTTTGCCTACTTAAAGCTATTCATAATACCAAAAATTAAGGACACTTAATAACCCAACACAGGCTGACCAAGCTCACTCCCATTCATGACTGAAAGATTTACCACGGGTGAAAACAAATGCTTTTACAACTATCGTTTCATTTCATAACATTAGTTTAAAGTCTACTTAGAAGCACAGACTTAGTCAAAGTCTGAAGTATCAAAAACATATATTAACTGCACCGGTTTAATTTGTTAGATACAAGAACAATAGAAACAAGATGGTTATAGTTTAGTACTATAACTGACCACATCGCTAAAGAATCCATCCTAACATTATTCATAGCTCCCGTATCTCAACACAACAAGAAGTGCACAGGTAACACACAAGAAAAGGTGCCAAGGAATGGGCTCCGTGCAAATCCCACAACTCCTTTTACCTCGTTCTGCAGGATGGCAGCCCTCGAGGCTCCTTAGCAGTCAAGGACTCCTTCAGCACTTCAGTGTGTTGCTTGCTGTCTGAGAACTGGTTGTTGAGTGTTTCTAGCTTTGTCTGTAGGGCGAGTAGTTCTGTGTCCTTTCTGGACAGCTCCTGCTTCACCTGACCAATCTAGAGAAGAAGAAAAAGCAGTGTAAGGAAAAAAGAAATAAAACCACCACCTCTGATCTGGATCTTTGACAGATCCACGTCAAGATATACAGCATTAACTTTATGACAGGACACAATTCATCTTTTTGCACCATCTAACCTTAGCTGACCACCCCCCCAAAAAAAACAAAGCTTATTCAACTAATAGCAAAATTTCCAGTTTTCATTTATTGTCTCCCCTAAACTTTTGAAATCCATTAGAAAAGGAATGGAAGAAGAAAAATCCCAATTCACTTAGATGACTATGAGACAGCAGTAAGCATCTGAACACGACTAAAGCAGTTTTCATCTTATTAAGTCATAAGAAACTTCAAATCATACAGCAGGATTAGTGTAGATAGAATACAGAAAGAAAAAAGAAACTTCCTACTATTGCTATTTAAACTCAAAAGCTGCACATTTATTTTTTCATTGTTTTTTTTTTCATTCTCAAATGAAAGTGTACATAAAGTCCTTCTTAAAAAGCCACTTTAGTGTTATAAGGCATTATAAACATGTGCTTTCTAAAAATTATATACTTTTGAGGAGTTAGGGGTACTGACCTAAAAGAAAGATTCCACCTACAAAGTTATATTACGTACAACATGTCATATCAACTAAATGGATAGAAGTATATAACCTAAATAAAGAACGCATAAAATCTCATTCTCTAAGAATCTACATGTGTAATCAAATTTGAATTACTCTGACAGAGTAATCCATACATCAACAGGTGCCACTCACTCCCCCAGAAATTTTTCTCATCTTAACTTAGAAAACATTTAACATCAAACATCTCCTTTACATTTCTACTGTGTTTCTAAGAATTTTTACTCTTTTATTCTAAATGTAAGCCAAATTAACAGAAATCATATCTGTTTTTACATTGTATCTACTGCCTAAGCAAGGTAGCTATGCACTCAAATATAGACTCTTGGAAGTATAAATTTCACAAGAAGTCAGTAATCTCAGTACCACTGATGAAACAAAAAATACTTTTTAAAAAGTTGAATGTATCTAAAGTATTTTGACTGAAATAATCTTAGGCATAAGGGACAAAGTTTTTGAGAACAATTTCCCATGAGAAAGTATGAAATATATTTTACTGCAATTAAAATTACTTTTAAGGAGGACTAAAAATAAACTTATAATTTACTGTTCTGTTTCATCAGGAAGACAAGCATTTTTCTCATATGCATGAAATCTCTACTTACAAATAGAATATTCATTCATTCAACAAACATTTCTGTGTGCTCACTGTATGCAAAATACTCGCAGCTGCTAAGGACATCACTGGAAGATAGCTGTAAACAGCAGCCACTTCCATCCTGTAACACAGATACGTACCCAGGAGCTGCCACATACTGTAATGGTGTAGCATCTTTCATGACATCCCTTTACCAACATCCCACCCCTAACGAACAGAATGCACTAAAAACGCACTTGTGCTATGAATGAATAGTCAGGAGAAACGTTCAAAATGTTCTCACCTCATCAGCTAAAGAACTATGGCTTAAAGATTACTCAAATTTCCAGCTACCTCTAGACCATGTGATCAAAAATAAATATAAAATCTCAGTTTCCTCATCATCTGCATTACTAAATAATCCTCAAATAATGCTATACTGACCATAAAGACTGAGAAAAAGAAGAAAATATCCTAAATAGAAGAGTTTAGAAGCACAAATTTTCCTTAAAAGTTAGGAGCATAAGGCTTTTGCAGTCAATCCCATGTGAGAACGAACGAGTGTGTCTTCTTGGGTAACTACCTCTCTAAGCCTTGGTTTCCTAATCAGTAAGATGGAGAAAGCAAACCAGTGCCACTGTACTGCGTACAGATTAAACCAAAAAAATGTAGAGAATGTTTAGCCTGTTGTTCGACACAAAAAGAAATTAATAATACTAGCTGAGGAAAAAAAAGTTATAGATCAACTTCTCCTCTAGACAATACATGGTTACAACAAACCAAATTGGACCCTTTTAGACAAAATATCTCACTTTTCTATCTGTACTATAAAGTGGTCCATAAATAGCAAACACACTAAATTAGCACAAGTGGTTTTTTTTTTTCTTTTAATGCTGCATTCCAGTCTTATCCTACTGTAATTTTCAGAAGCAGTTTTTTTCCTGACACTTGTGAGACAAATGTGTGCACAGCCTAGTATAGGGCAGTGGAGTGCAGAGCTTACCAGCACAGGTTCTGGAACCAAATGGCTTGTGTAAAAATCAAACTCTGCCTCTTACTAACTGTGCTTCCTGAGCACCACTGTGTTACCTCAGCTTCCTTATCCATAAATTGGGTTGAGAATATACCTACCTTAGTAGGTTATAAAATGCTTATAGTAAGTACTCAAGTGTCAGCTATTTTATTATAATCATTTTATCACAGTTTGAAATGGAATTTCAAGTTCTCTAGACAGATGATTGAGCTACTGAATAGATTTAGAGACTTTAAGTTTCATGCTACTTCTAACTGACCAGATAACTAAATAAGCTAATCACTTCTATACATCTGTTCCAAAGAAAGTAAAATTTGTTGCAAAATCACCTATCGGGGACTTAAAGATGATGTCTACATATGAAGGTAAAGCACTTCACTCAAGAAATCAGACTCAAATAAACCCTGGGTGATGGACCTAGAACATCTGCACATTCTTTGTACCTAAGAAGAGAAAGAGACCATTCACATAAATCAACAAGTTTCTGGTTAACAGGAAAGGAGTCGAGAAAAAACAGCTTTGAAGCACCATCCACACAGTGACAAAGCAACAATAAAAAACCAGGGACAGGGCTTCCAGAGCACATGAGGGCTCGCTGCACACAGGGTGGCACGTGGGTCAAACCGGTGAACAGGAGTCAGTTAAAGAGCAGAGCAGGCTGGTCAGTGCTAGTCCCGGGCCAAGCTGCCGACCACAGAGTGAAAGTGTGAGCACCCAGAGCCAGAGCAGCAGGGTCCCACTGTGGGATCACTGCACGCAAAGGGTAAATCTTTCGGCAAAGACCTCTGCCTGAAGACCAGCCGCTCTCTTTTTCAGCTCCTCCCCTTGAGCCTCTTTCGAATTTAGCTCCTCCTTCAGTTGCTCTACCTGCCACGACATTGTTATTCTTTTTCACTCATGTGTCAACTTAGGTCTTCTTATTATCTGCTTTTGAGCCAGAGCAGTAACTGGAAATAACAATAACTCATATAACACAATCAAATCTGTTCCCCTAATTTCCTCTTCAAAGGACCCTAGATGGGCTCACTATTTTCACAGGGTAATGGACTGAAATGTGCTAATCAGCAAATGGCAAGCAGAGATGATATTTTATTTTGTTCTCAAGTTAGAATGATAAATCAAAACTAACAGAAAGTTGGATATGTGAATTTTTAAGTTCTAAAAGTTACATGAAATTGGCCGTAGTCATTGATAACAGAGTCTTAAAATAACAGAGGAATATTCTACTGACTTATATGCAGGTATGGGTATCACAGAAAGAAGCCAGAAACTGTATCATTAAAGGAACAGTTTTCACTTCTGAGAAATTAGGGAACTAACACAATTGGGATATGGGGGCAGGGGGAGGGGGAGGAACACTTATTTTCTAGCTAATATTTTATAATTGAAATTATGATCTTTAAAACACCACAGACCTGATAAACTGATAACTGTAATAAACTAAATCCTCCAATTTGCCTAAAATAGTTCATAGGATCAAAATAAATGCCTTTGGCTCTAAAGAAGGAATACTGTGACTGAGGTTATAATACAGACTGATATGTCTCAGCGATGCCTATCCTACTGTACATACACCCCAAGTGCACGTGGGAAACAATAAACCTGATACACATGGGTCTTCTCCAAGGGAGAGCGCCAAGGGCTTTCCTTTAGGGAACTGTGTTTGAAGGGAAAACACGATTTTATTTCAGCCATTTCAGGAAAAAAAAGGGGAGGTGGATTCAGTCTCTTAGGCTGAATTTGAGTTCTAAATTTGTTCACAAGACATAGAGAACACGATGTTTCATAGAGTGAGAAAAACTCATCTGGATGTAATCCTACTAATCGCCTCAGAAGTACTGGTAGACATGAAATGTTAAACTGTGATAATACACACTTAGCCTCATACAAGTAATTTTCTTTGAAGTGAAATTTGAAATAACTATACAACATCAGTAATTCTGACTTTAATTCTGGGAAAGTCCTATCTGAAAGAATTACGGTACAAGTATTCTTCCCTGAAGCCTGATAAAACAGCGTGAGGTCCATCATCACTAAAGAAGTAGGAACATGCATCAATTTTTCAAACCCCATTTAAAAATTACGGTATCACACACCATTACCTTGTTTTTCATAAATTTAGAATGGCTCCGATAGACCTCCATTTGCCTCATTTCTTCCTCTCGTTCTTCAGTACTCAAAGCCCCGTTCGATTTCAGCATCTGAATCTCCTCTTCCAAGTCTCAGAGCACACGTTCCATACAGGAAATTTTTGAATCCTGAGGACAAAGGAAGATTTAGACATTAAAGTATTCGCAAAAAGTCAGAGAGGTTGCACAAGTCTGTCTTTACAGATGTGAAGTTTAATAAAGATAAACAAATATGTAGAAATATTGCAACTGGTGCCTTGCTTCTAAAATATATCCTTCATGGCCATATGGTGGAGAGGAGGAGGACTGAGATCTATAGTATGATTTTTCCTCTATCCTTTCCTCTGCACCCTTTTGATTAAAATTGAGAGTATTAACTAAAGAAGTAGAAGCAATGGAAAACTAGTTAAAGTTTCTAAGTACTTTATGGTCAACAAACTTCTAGTGAAAACATCTGTAATATTAACAGTAAAACCTTTTCTCGCTATAATATTTTATCATTTTACTTGACCCCCCTAAAAGGCTTATTTCTGCCCCCAAAGGAGTGGGGAAAAGAGTAAGAAGGTTTCAGAGATTTACACAATAATGCGTATAACCGTTATCTACAATAATAAAGATCTGATAACGTCCCACTGCAGAAAAACAAAGGGATGACTAATTACGTTAACAGTTACACTTTATCACACAGTGGTCCCGCCTTTTCCACAGTTTTACTTTCTGTGGTTCTGCTTTCTGTGGTTTCAGTTACCTGAGGTCAACTGCGGTCAGAAAATATCAAATGGAAAATTCCAGAAGAAAACAATTCAGAAGTTTTAAACTGTGCACCGCTGTTCCAATCAACATGATGAACTCTCACACCATCCCATTCTGTCCCACCGGAACGTGAACCATCCCTTTGTCCAGTGTACCCGCGCCCGTTAGGCACTCACAGCAGCCATCTCGGTTATCAGATGGACAGTCCTGGCATCACAGTGCTTGTGTTCAAGTGACCATTTTTACGTGACAGTATTTTATTTAATACCGTCCCCAAAGCACAAGAGTAGTATGCTGGCAATTCAGATTTGACAAAGAGAAGCCGTAAGGTGTTTCTTTTAGGTGAAGAGGTGGAAGTTCTCACTAAGAGAAAAAATCATATGCTGAGGTTGCTAAGATCTACAGTCAGAATGAATCTTCCAGCAGTGAAATTGGGATGAAGGAAAAAGAAATTCGTGCCACCTCAAACTGCAAAAGTTACGGCTACAGTGCATGACAAGTGCTTAGTTTAGATGAAGAAGGCATTAGATTTGTGCAGTAAGATACTGAGAGAGAGAGAGAGAGAGAGAGAGAGAATGAGACCTATTCACATAACTTCCATTACAGCATACTGTTATAACTGTTCTATTTTACTATTAATTACTGTTGCTAATCCCTTACACATTGTGCCTAATTTATAAAATTAATCACAGGTATGTATAGGAAAAAACATAGTATATATAGGCTTTGGTACCATCTGTGGTTTCAGGCATCCACTGAGGGTCGGGGAACCTATCCCCTGCAGATAAGAGGAGGCTACTTACTGCATTAGTAATCTTACTTATTCGCTGTACTTCACCATGCATTTCAAATATCTCATAATGATTTCTAAAAAGAAACATCACTGTCCTTGTAAATCAGCATCACCACGAATATCACCTCCTAGTACAACATCCGTCTATACTCATTTTCTTGGTTTTGTCTGTCACAATATCCAGTTTATCCCCAGATTACTTTAGATGTCATCAATTACAGAAAAACTCCTACAAAGAATAGATACTTTTACATCTATAGTTGCATATGCTTATTCACCTAAGAAGTAAAGACCTTAAAGAGCATAAATTCAGTATAGCTTTATTTTGTTTGGAATTTTAGAGAAACCATTCCTTTAGGAAGAAATTTTGAGACTGACTTCCTCTTTTCACTTTACCTCAAGCCTGTCTTGACTGACTTTCTTTGTTATCTGAGAGTATGCCGATAAGAGTTAAAGGATTTATCATGAGACACTTACAGCTAGCTATTTTTAGGTTGGGGCGAGGCGAGGGCTGTACTCCTCTGACTTGCATTGCATTACCTTTAAAAATAACAGAACGAAAATTTTCTTTTACAAATCTATTCAAGTGAAACTCACATTTGGTTCAAAATTAAACATATTAAATTAACACAATCAGAGACACTCTAAACCTAAACCAGGATTTTGATTTACTCGTTTAAAGCTATCCCGGCCCATGAAGAATAAACAAATAAACGGCTTCAAATGCACTATCTGAAAAGCCCAACACAGACAGAGAGGCAGCTCTTGACCAAATCAGACACTCACTATCAAATCATGCACCATAAAATCTGCACCT
The DNA here is from genome assembly GCF_949987535.1 of Balaenoptera acutorostrata. NCBI lineage: Eukaryota > Metazoa > Chordata > Mammalia > Artiodactyla > Balaenopteridae > Balaenoptera > Balaenoptera acutorostrata. The sequence goes on along the minus strand of NW_026646805.1, from coordinate 234,986 downwards.
AAAAAGGGACCATAACTGCAGCTCTGAAAGCCATGAGGCAGAAAAAGAACCTGCCAGGCTACTTTCTGGGATGAGGCCAGAAAATTAACGCCTGATATGTTGGACTAGTTGTAGCACCGACCAGTACTCAGGCTGGGTTTATTTGAGGACAGCCCTTTCCAAGGAGGTTTCTTACTCCTAGAACGTATAATAACTAAATAAATAAATTCTTTATCATCTTACTACTCTATACTTCCCCAGCCCTGGGTCTCCCATCATTAATCAACCAACCCCACTGAGTCCACTGAAATCCTCTTTTCCTTGTTAAATTTCCCAAATGCTCAACTTTTTTTCAAAAGTTGTCTCCCTGCTCTAAGTAAACCCAGGCTTTCCCGAAGGATATAATTTCCCCCAACGCTCTCCACTGAAGTTCACTAATCCACCAGCATCACAGAGTGGCAGGGAGAAGTGTGGGCATCCTCCAGGTTCCTCCATGCTGCTCCCATTTAAAGCTCACACTCCTCTTCACTCTCCCTCCGCACGGCTGCCATCTAGGGGCTTCCCCGTCACTCCCGCCCGCTGAAGAAGTCTTCAGCACCCGGCTGACAATAGATCTCTCCTTCAAATGCCACTCTTGCCATAATCCTAGGATTTCAATGTCTGAATTCCTTGACATCCGTAATGCCAACGCCCTCATCCTCCGGTCCATTTTAGCTATCCAGTTTACAAGACCACATCACCCAGGCCTCTCCTCCCAGGCCTGACACACCGTCACTCACATTAACTGCTGCTCTTGTATCTCACAGAGTCCTCCACCTCCCTAACTTCTACATTTTCTCCCAACCTGTCCATCCATTCTGAATTCTCTTCCTTCCTATCCAGGCTACATTCCTGGACTCATCATCCCAACTACTCCTTCACCTCCACCCTCAACTCACTTGCATCCCAGTAATTCTGCCATATCTACCCAGCAAAACTCTAACCCTATAGCAGTCCAGTAATTCCTCCCTGCTCCTCCACTGCTAAAGGGAAAAGAAGAAGTTAGAGAAGGGAGAAGGAAGCAGAGGGAAGAAAGTGGGAGAAAGGAGGAGGGAGAGGAGGAGGAGAGAGAAAAGAATATTACGTCACCTTGAAGACAGCTGGGCTCTTTTATTGTCCACCATCACCTCCTTTCCCATTTCCCCCAAAGACCAGTCTAGGTCTTCATGATCCTCTCAAGCTCATGCCACACTCTCAGCATCTCAGCTCTTGCATCTGCAATTTCAACATAACATCCACCTGACCCCACTGGGCCACCAGAATCTCAGTCTCTTGCTTCTTAGCAGAATGGCTGGAGGTTAACACAACTTAAAATAGATCTATTGCCAGTTAAAACCAGTACACTTCCCTGTGCCATCAAAAGGCAAGCAAAATAATTCTGTGAACACAGGTACACTCGTGTGTTTTTAGGTTCCAACAGGGATCAGGAAATAACATGTACAAAGAAACTTGTGGGAAATGTGAATATGTAATCACACCTTTCTAGAGGCTGTTTACAAGATTGTGTTCAAGACTATGAATTGTCTAACTATAAAGAACCCAGAGTCCACTAATTTGGTATTTGTTTGGTAAACCCTTTCCCCAGTGAGAATAAAGATGTATACAACAATAAAAACAAAGTTTTAAGAGGAAATCTTCTAAATTAAGAGAACCATTCTGATAACTGTACTTGAGAAGCATCTATTTACATAAAACTATTTATATACCAAAAACTAAAGACTCTTGCCACATCAACAAATATTAAATGAAGGCACATGATGCAAAACACCGTGTCAAATTTTTTAGGGGATACAAAGAAGTTAAAAAAAGAGACAGAGAGGGCAGGAGGGGGGGAGGGAGGGGTCCCTACCTGTAAGAGTCTTCTAGCTCTTGCAAGAAGGAATATGTTGTTAATGAAAATAATAATAGCATAGCAGCTAACACTGACTGAATGTTTACTATGTGCCAGGTCCTGTTTAAAGTGTTTTACTTGTTTTAACTAATTTAAACCACAAAAGAACCCATGGGATAGGTACTATTGTTATCACCATTTATCAATAAAGAAATTAAGGTATGGAGAGGTTAGGTTACTTGTTCTATGTCATACAACTGGTTAAATAAAGCCAGGTTTTGAATCCAGGCAATTTAACACAGAAGGCAAGCGCTTAGTCACCAATCACCATAACGTTCAGCCTAAAGATTTCTAACTACTCAGTAACTTCAAGCAGAAGTTTTCAAAGTATAGTCCGTGAAAGCCTGGGGGTGCCTCCTAGCCCTTTTGAGAAGTCAAAACTATTTTCATAATAATACTATGACTTTATGTGCCTTTTCCACTGTGTTAACACGTGCACTAAAGGTATAAAGGACAGGCAAAAGCGCTCGTGCCTCTGGACAACAGCGCCAAACTGTGCTAGCCGTCAGTGTATTCTTCAGTGTCAGCACTCTCAGACAAAAAAGAAAAATAAGAAAGAACATTTTTAAAACACTGGCTCACTTAGGAATGTCCCTGGTGACTTTTCATATGCTCAGCCCTTGAGTATGTATCTCTGTACCATGCTGTGTGACGACACAGGAAGGGGCCAGGCCCGGCTGCTGCACCTGGGTGTGACGCTGCTCCCAGGACAGCTCTGGGTGCTCTGTGAGCTGCAAGCCCAATCAGGTACTTTTTTCACGGAACCCTATTCTTAACTCGAGAGAAGAACTGACACACAAACTTGGTATTTGGCGGACATTTTCTTAAAAACAAATGAAATGAGTCATTTTAAGAGAATAAGGGGCCCTGATATCAAAAGGTTTGAGAACAGCTGACTCCAAGAAATGCTGACAAGAGGAAACGAAACTGAAGTTCTTTTAATGTGTCATTTTCATTAAGTCTTACTATTTCTTCTCAGTCTACAAAATGAGCGAACTATTATTACATACCACTTTCTTAAACTCACACATTAAAATGTGAAATGACACATAAGATTCCTTAGGAAGTTCTCACTTACCTTCATTTCGATAACAGTTTGCAGAGCTTTAGTTTTGGCAGAATCAGGGGCATTCTCAAATCTCCGATGCATCTCCTATACAAGAGAAGCAAAAAAGAGAGTAAGTGCCCTCCTTTTCACTCTCATTTTTTCAAGAGGGGAGTGGAGAGGCGAGGGAGTAGTAGTTACATGCAAAGATGACTACCCCGGCCTTGTAAGACACTCTGATCCACTTTCTGTCTTCCTGACCTTTCCCTGCGGACCAGGGAGCACACAGACTGCATTCAGGCTAAGGGGTACAGGGGGGTCCCCGTCTCTGCACACCTGGTTATACACGGTAAGTCACAGAGACCCCAGCCACCACAAGAGGTGAAGCTCCAGCACATCCCCAGGTTGTGTGTCACTCTTCCACAGGACTCCAAGACATATTATCAGAACTCCAAACAATCCAAAAAGGGGATTAGAAATAGTCCCTTTTTAAAAGGAGAAATCAGGACTTCCCTGGTGGCGCAGTGGTTAGGAATCCGCCTGCCGATGCAGGGGACATAGGTTCGAGCCCTGGTCCGGGAAGATCCCACAGGCCGCAGAGCAACTAAGCCCGTGCGCCACAACTGATGAGCCTGCGCTCTAGAGCCCATGAGCCACAACTACTGAAGCCCGCGCGCCTAGAGCCCGTGCTCCGCAACAAGAAAGGCCACCGCAATGAGAAGCCCGCGCACTGCAACGAAGACCCAACACAGCCAAAAAGAAATAAATTTATTTAAAAAAAAAGAAAAAGGAGGAATCAAAGTAGCCACAGTCCGCACTGCACAAAACAACTGAAAGCATTTGTGTTGGCAACCTCCTTTGCATAGCATCCTCCCCCAGAGCAACAACCACCGGGCTACCTACGATGGAAATCTCTCTCCAGAGGGGCTACAATCAGTTAAAAAAAGAAGGTAAGACTGCTGAACAAGTTTTCTAAACAGTCTACAGGTAGCAAACGGCAGAAAAACATAGCTATGTTTTTCAATCCAAATGTCAGTGCGTTCAGGATCAGAAAGGAAGAAAGGAGATGGCAGAATATCACAGTTAGGGTCTTCAAGGATCACCCTGAAGTTACCAGACCTCCTCAGGCTATTTTCTTGTCAGATTCTGGGAATGTCTCTGAGTCAGCCAGTACTTCCAGAGTACCCTGGTACAGCCCCTAGTGATGGCAGAGAATACAGATGGATATTTTCCATCTGAACAGTGCTGGTGAAATTCTAGCCCTGCCCTCTGCTCTGCCCATTTGACATGTATATAGATGTTTACTAGGTCACTCAAACTTATTTCATCCAAAACAAAACTCGTGATTTTCTCCTCTTTAACCTAGCCCCTCCTCTGAAGACTGATGAGTCTCGCCCATCTCCTTAAATGGCATTACCCTCCCGGTGGTTCAAGCCAAACAGCACAGTGTCTCCTTTCATTCCTCCCACATCTTCACTTCCTACCACCTTCTAGAGCAGGTCCTAATTGTTCCAGCTTCAAAAGATTTCTTGAATTTATCATTTCACTCCAGTTCCAGTCTAGTTTGAGCCTAGATTACTACAACAGCCTCGAGTTAAGTTTCCTTTCATTTCCTATGTCCATTTTAAAGAAAGCAATGGTGTACTCTAGATAAAGCATCAACAAATCACGGCAATAGTCTGTTTTCAATCCTTCAACGAGTTTCCTATTTACTTCTCACCCTCTACAAGGTCAACACAATCTGATCATAACAGATAGAAGACTAGCCCTCCTGTCATAAACTATGTTAAAATTAGACAAAAATGCATAAAGCAACTGGAAAACAAGCAGCACAGGAGTATGATCCTTGAGAGAAGAGAAACTAACAAGGTTATGGTCCGGACTTGCTATCCAATATGTGATGCAGGGAGAGGAAGACCAAACAGAAAACAGCAGTCCCGCAGAGCTCAGAAGACAGAGCAGTGGGTAAGAGTCCCAAAGACAGGAGAAATGTGCAGAGCAGAATGACACAGAGGAAGAAGCCAGCCAGAAAAGCAGCAGTGTCTGATCTGACAGGGGTCCCCTGGAGTCTTTGACCAAATACTAAGCCTGCATGTACAGGGAAAGACTCCACAGTGTCAAAGAACAACTACCAGAGAGCTATGAGTTGAGCAACTACCTGAACTCACATGGGGCTGGGAAGAATTCAAGCTCCAAAGAGCCAGAGTGGAGAGAACATCAGAGGCACTGAGCAGAGACACCAGAAAGGCCACGTCTTAGGAGTAGAGACAGTCTAGCCCTGGAGGGAAGGCTACCTAGACTAGAGCCAACAGAGTGTAAAAGCAAGTCTCGTTAAGGATCGAGTTAATCCACAATTAACCCCTGCAAGATAAAACACTTCATTAAGACAGTAAAATGCAGAACACATTAATCCAGGACAAAATCTGAACACATTAGTTCAGGCCATAATCACCTCTCACCTGCGTTAAAACAACAAACTCATCAGTTACCCCCCAGCCTCCAGTCTGTCCACACTGAATCTACTCCCTACACTGTAAACAGGTGATTAATTGGGCACACAGATATTAGGGAAATTTCCAAATGCTTTACAGTGAAACTATTACAATTTCATTTTAAACTCTAGCAAGCTTATCAGCGATATATAAGGAAAGAAATCCATTTGAATAAAAAAAAATCCTCCTCTGCTAAGGAACTAGGGTGCACTTTAAACCATTCGCAGGCATAAAGCTTTCCTGTTAAGAGCTTGTAAAACCTATCAGTCCTAACAGATCTCCATTCAAAGGCCTGCGCATTAAAGCTCATCATGAACACCTCCTGCAGTCAGTGGGCTGACCAACTCCCCTTTCCCAGAGAGCACATCGAGCCTCTGACTCCTGCACCGTTAATAAAGGGAGAGGACTCTGGGAATAAAAAAGAATGTACCATTCAGACAAGTGTAAGAAGCCGAATGGGCTAGTGCTTGCTTTATTTCGCTCTTTTTAGCCTGAAAATTTTCACTCTACACAAATTAAAGAAAGCCCAGAGATTTATACAGGTAGAATTATCTGGATCTTGTTATACTGTCAACTGTGGTACACGGTAGAAAATGTGTTCAGTTCCCCTCACTGATTTAATAAAGAATAATGACTAGAGAAAGAAAACAAACAAGTTAGGAACAAAATTTCTCCGTTGTTAGTAGTTTCTTTTTAAAAGTAAGTCAACATTTACTTACACAACTGAGAGAAAGGAGCATTTGTGACTGAAAAGTAGTACTTATGTCTGAAATTTCTTTCTTTCAAGTTTCAGGTTTTAGCCTCCAGCACCCTTGGTTCAAGGGTAGACGTCCCTTCAGCAGATTTCAATCCTCCACACAAGTTCTGGGCTTACTGTACTCCACACGGAGAAGTGAAGAAGGAACCCTCACTACTCCTCCTGTACCTCAACTCCGCCGTTGTCAGACAGCACTGCACTTTGACCCTTCACCATCTCAAGTAACAGCATGCTTCTGAGAAAACATATCTTCCTGTCAAAATGGAAATGAGGTACAAATGACACAACAACAAAAAAAAAGATGAGGAAGGATAACCTGAATCAGTAAGTTATGCGATGCAACTGTTCACACTTTCCAAAATCACTAGGAAAGGGAAAACTAACTAGGGACCTTTTTTCTTTTTTAATTCTTCCTACTCTTTGTCCAAGGTTTCTATTTTTTTTCTATATATGTTTATTTCTCTTTTCTTCCCTCTAACCTCCTCTGCTCTTACCTGACAACTGCCAAAGATACAGATGGGCATTCCTCAGACATGTTAGAGCCAAAATTCCTAGCCTAGAACCTAGTTAAAGAATAGGGCTTTTTTTTTTTTAAAACATCTTTATTGGAGTATAATTGCTTTACAATGGTGTGTTAGTTTCTGCTTTATAACAAAGTGAATCAGCTATACATATACATATATCCCCATATCTGACACCTTTTTTTTTTGTTAACATCTTTATTGGAGTATAATTGCTTTACAATGGTGTTAGTTTCTGCTTTATAACAAAGTGAATCAGTTATACATATACATATGTTCCCATATCTCTTCCCTCTTGCATCTCCCTCCCTCCCACCCTCCCTATCCCACCTCTCTAGGTGGTCACAAAGCACCGAGCTGATCTCCCTGTGCTATGCGGCTGCTTCCCACTAGCTATCTATTTTACGTTTGGTAGTGTATATATGTCCATGCCACTCTCTCACTTTGTCACAGCTTACCCTTCCCCCTCCCCATATCCTCAAGTCCATTCTCTAGTAGGTCTGTGTCTTTATTCCCGTCTTACCCTTAGGTTCTTCATGACTTTTTTTTTTTTTCTTAGATTCCATATATATGTGTTAGCATACTGTATTTGTTTTTCTCTTTCTGACTTACTTCACTCTGTATGACAGACTCTAGGTCCATCCACCTCACTACAGATAACTCAATTTCATTTCTTTTTATGGCTGAGTAATATTCCACTGTATATATGTGCCACATCTTCTTTAGCCATTCATCTGTTGATGGACACTTAGGTTACTTCCATGTCCTGGCTATTGTAAACAGAGCTGCAATGAACATTTTGGTACATGACTCTTTTTGAATTATGGTTTCCTCAGGGTATATGCCCAGTAGTGGGATTGCTCGGTTGTATGGTAGTTCTATTTTTAGTTTTTTAAGGAACCTCCATACTGTGCTCCATAGTGGCTGTATCAATTTACATTCCCACCAACAGTGCAAGAGGGTTCCCTTTTCTCCACACCCTCTCCAGCATTTATTGTTGTAGATTTTTTGATGATGGCCATTCTGACTGGTGTGAGATGATATCTCATTGTAGTTTTGATTTGCATTTCTCTAATGATTAATGATGTTGAGCATTCTTTCATGTGTTTGTTGGCAATCTGTATATCTTCTTTGGAGAAATGTCTATTTAGGTCTTCTGCCCATTTTTGGATTGGGTGGTTTGTTTTTTTGATATTGAGCTGCATGAGCTGCTTGTAAATTCTGGAGTTTAATCCTTTGTCAGCTGCTTCATTTGCAAATATTTTCTCCCATTCTGAGGGTTGTCTTTTCATCTTGTTTATGGTTTCCTTTGCTGTGCAAAAGCTTTGAAGTTTCATTAGGTCCCATTTGTTTGTGTTTTTATTTCCATTTCTCTAGGAGGTGGGTCAAAAAGGATCTTGTTGTGATTTATGTCATAGAGTGTTCTGCCTCTGTTTTCCTCTAAGAGTTTGATAGTGTCTGGCCTTAGACTTAAGTCTTTAATCCATTTTGAGTTTATTTTTGTGTATGGTGTTAGGCAGTGTTCTAATTTCATTCTTTTACATGTACCTGTCCAGTTTTCCCAGCACCACTTATTGAAGAGGCTGTCTTTTCTCCACTGTATATTCTTGCCTCCTTTATCAAAATAAGGTGACCATATGTGCGTGGGTTTATCTCTGGGCTTTCTATCCTGTTCCATTGATCTGTATCTCTGTTTTTGTGCCAGTACCATACTGTCTTGATTACTGTAGCGTTGTAGTATTGTCTGAAGTCAGGGAGCCTGATTCCTCCAGCTCCATTTTTCGTTCTCAAGATTGCTTTGGCTATTCGGGGTCTTTTGTGTTTCCATACAAATTGTGAAATTTTTTGTTCTAGTTCTGTGAAAAATGCCAGTGGTAGTTTGACAGGGATTGCATTGAATCCGTAGATTAAGAGTAGGGCTTTTAAACCTCAAACACTGCTGCAAATCTTAACATGAGAGCAGTTGCACTAAACAAGGTTTGTTGACTAAAATATTATAGAGACCAAAATTAACATACGTGTAAATGTTTTAAAACAAATTAGTATTTTTTTTTTTTTTTTTTTTTTTTTTTTTTTAAATTTTATAGCTACTTTATTTATTTATTTATTTATTTATTTTTTTGGCTCTGTTGGGTCTTCGGTTCGTGCGAGGGCTTTCTCTGGTTACGGCAAGTGGGGGCCACTCTTCATCGCGGTGCGGGGACCGCTCTTCATCGCGGTGCGCGGGCCTTTCACTATCGCGGCCCCTCCCGTTGCGGGGCACAGGCTCCAGACGCGCAGGCTCAGTAGTTGTGGCTCACGGGCCCAGCCGCTCCGTGGCATGTGGGATCCTCCCAGACCAGGGCTCGAACCCGTGTCCCCTGCATTAGCAGGCAGACTCTCAACCACTGCGCCACCAGGGAAGCCCTAAAACAAATTAGTATTTTAATTTCTGTTTTTTTTTTTTTTTTTTTTTTTTTTGGCCATGTCGTGCATCATGCGGATCTTAGTTCCCCGACCAGGAATCCAATCCGTGGCCCCTGCAGTGGAAGCACGGAATCCTAACGACTGGACCGCCAGGGAATTCCCAACAAATTATTTTATTCATCACAATAGGATCTACATTTCAAAAAAACAGGAGCACGTATAGAACTGAAATATTTATTCAGCCTATAGACAATGCTTGGTATGCATATGGATAGCCGATCCAAAAATTCCATAGCCAATTCAGGTATGTTCTGCCAACAGACTGAGAACCAAACTTTGGTGTATCACAGAATCACCTGTAAAGCCTGTTAAAACTCCATACGCCTGGCCCCAGGCACTAACCACGTCTTGACTGTAGTTCAGTATGTGTCCAACAGATGTCTTCACGCTTCTATCCATCAAAGGAAAGGCACTCCAGTAAACAATACAAAATCTAACAATAAGTCACGTAACAATGTAATTTCAGTACAAACAGAAAATACAATGCTTAATTTAATTTTTGTTTTTCTTCTTTGGCTTTTATTTGGGGGAATTATTTACCTGCTATCTACAGAATCATGTTCATAAACAAAATGGAAAACTAATCACAAATGTTCCTGGATATGAATGCCATTTTAATGTTACTGTATTTCATCAAATCTAAGATGCCACTGATTGTAAGGTAAACCACTGTTTAATGTGCTGGAAAGAAAAGAAGGAAATGCCTCCAAATAAACCATGACCCAAGCTTCTATCATTCAGAATTTTTATTTTATACTGATTGCAAGACCCTTTTTTACTTATTTAACCGTAAAGTTTAATCATATATCATTTTGAACTGTTTTATAACTTTCTCCATACCAATAACTGTTTCAATGCTGGTTCACAGCATAATATTACTGAAGACATACTGAACAACAGCTAAAGTTAACATGAGAAATAGCAACAATACTCACAACATTGACTAAAATGAGCAGCTGTTAACTGTTTGTGAGTACACAGGCAAACAAATCAAGCAGGACTCTGGCCTTGGTGACAGAGATTTTAAGATGCCATCAAGGATAAGACTTATTAACTCAATTTCATACTGTTGAGATGGGGAAAACTATGAGTCTTGGAATTGATGAAAGCCCGCTTTTTTAAAAGATGGACAATAATCCAATAATAATAAAATCTATGGATATCCCAGTGTTGCCAGCTCTCAATTCTTTCTGCCTTTCTTGACACACTAGTGATATAATGCACAATAGCCATTTCAAGTCACCACTCACCCAACCTAGAGTTGTTAAGTTCTTTATTAGACTTCCTTGTTCACTCGTAATTCTCCCTCCCCCATTTATTCTCAACACAGCCAGAGTAGATTTTAAAAGCTAAACTAGATCACTCCCTTGATTAAACACTGGTGCAGTTTTCTCTTGCACTTTGAATAAAATTGTTGCATTACCTGCAGGGATCCTGAAGGCAAGTGCTTTGTCTCCTAGAGGGCATGGATTTTTGTTTTGTTCACTGCTACTATATTTCCTTGTGCTCTGCACATGGGTTAGTGCCCAATAAATATCTGATGAATGCAATGAATGACTCTGGCCCTGGCTACCTCTTCAACCTCTCATCTCATGCCTGTTTTCCCCTTAGACAATATGCTTTTGTCCTCTAGTCTCCTTGCTGTCTCCTGAAAACTTCTCATCCGGCCTTTGAAACTGTTAACCTTCTTCATGAAATGATTTTACCCAAATGCTCAGCAAGACTGTTTCAACTTTCTTCAGATCTCCCTTAAAGGGCACCTCCTCAAAGATGCTTACCCTGTTTATCCCCTCTCCCAACATAATTAGACTCAACTAATTTATTTCCTCTCATAATTATGTTTATTGTCTCTCACCAGATTTTTAAGTTCTAGGAGGGCACAGACCATGTGTTCTGACATGGAAAATGTATACCCAGCGTGTATCCCAGGGTCACATACATTCTAGAAGCTCAATGGATGTTTGTTGAGTAATGAGCAAAGAAAGGCTGTGCCGAGTGCCTCTAGCACCTTGTCACTCTGGAAACGAAACAGTCAAGCCACATGTTACAAAGCTTTACTCCAAATTACCATTTTAGCTTCTGTTACCTGTATTTTCTAACATACACAAATTTAATTGTTTAAGCCTCTTGCTATAGCAATAAAAGATTCTTTCCTGTCTCAAGATTGTATTAAAACCTTTTTCTTACATTCTCTTCTAGTGTTGTTATTTTTTAACAAGTAGCTCTTTATTTCATCTAGAACTTAATTTGATGTAACTATGTACTGTTTTCCAAATAGATGGCGATTATTCCCAAACATGTATCATATGCTTAAAACTATATTATTTCTGGGTTCTATTCTGTCTCATCAATCTAGCTATCTATTACTGTGCCAGTACCACAGATTTTAATGTCACTGGGTTTAAAACACATATATCGGGGCTTCCCTGGTGGCGCAGTGGTTGAGAATCTGCCTGCCAATGCAGGGGACACGGGTTCGAGCCCTGGTCTGGGAAGATCCCACATGCTGCGGAGCAACTGAGCCCGTGAGCCACAATTACTGAGCCTGCGCGTCTGGAGCCTGTGCTCCGCAACAAGAGAGGCCGCGATGATGAGAGGCCCGCGCACCGCGATGAAGAGTGGCCCCTACTTGCCGCAAATGGAGAAAGCCCTCGCACAGAAACGAGGACACAACACAGCCAAAAATAAATAAATAAATAAATGAAAACTAGTAAATTGGCCACATAAGATCTTAAAAAAAAAAAACAAAACACATATATCATGAGCTGCTTAAACAAGTGTCCCCGCACTGTTCTTCTTGCAAAGAAACTGCAACATCATTTGGGCACGTGTCAAGAATATTCCTATTGGGATTACACTAAATTCACAGAGTTGGGGGAAAGCAGCATCTTTATATTAATGTTCCCATCTACATTGTAATGAAAATTTAGCCCTATCCTTTCCATTGTCGTTACTGATATTATTTATTCCATTTTCCTTATCTAACAGCACTGCCTAACACTTCCAGAATAATGTAAATACTGATGAACAGTATCTTTGCCGCTCCCTAACTTTAATGGATGCGTCTTAGTATACGTCAGAGTAAGCGCAATTCTGGCTACTAGTTTAAAATATGTTTATAATACATATTTACTGAGTTTTATTTAAATCATGCTATAAAGGTATCATTCCATCCTTATTTTTAGTTCATTTGGTTTAGTTTTCAAAGTGTCTAACATTTTATCTAACGTCTTTGAGATAGCTATCAAACACTACGAGGTTATCTTTTCCTTTCACCTATTACAAATTATAACTGTGAATGACATATTGAGCCATTCTGGATTCCTAGAATAAACTCCTTTTGGTCAGAATATTATCCTTTTATCATAATGCTGATTTTATCTGCCAATATCTTATTTATAACTTCTATACCTAAACTCATAAGAAAAACTGGTTTGGGGTTTTAGTTTGTTTTCTAACCTTCGTTAGGTTTTAGTATCCAGTGGTCACACTGGAGAAAAAAGAATTGGAAAAGCTATCCTTCTTTCTGTAAGCTCCAGGCTTAAACTTCTTTCCCTACATTTCAACTTATTCAACCAACATTTCTTGAGTACCCACTGTGCATTTGTTAAGACACTGACAAGATAAAATTTCATATATATATATATATATATATATATATATATATATATATATATATATACACATCCTTGGTGCAAAAAATTAAGTGAACAATGAAGAAACACACATGGAAGTATACTATAATATTACTGGCTCATCTACATATATGTATAGAGCTGCACAAGGAAGACTTCACAGAAGAACTGCAATTTGCGCTAAGTCTTGAAGGCAAGTAGGAGACAAAGAAAGGAGAACCAGCATTCTAAACATGTGTTCATGAAGCAATCACTTCTACTTGCTCTTAAATAATTTTAATCCATAGGACTGTGTTTCCTGTAAGATGACGCTACATTACTAATGGCAACTGGAATTGTGTATTGATACAACCAACAAGGCCTATATTTCTTTCCACATTATGTTCAGAAGTGGGACTTAATATTTGTAGAGCTTGTTACTTCAAAATTAGTCTTAAATTCATGTTTTTTCCTACTACTTGTTCAAATTCACCATATTGCTGGTTGTCCTCTGCCAGAATAACACTGTGGCTTTCCATAATCCTTAACTATTCACTATTTAGTAACTCCAAAACTCAAAAATAAATGGGCACAGGTTGAAATATTCAGAACAGAAGGAGTAGAAACGTAACATTCAAAGTTCATCACGATGCTGGTAGGGTTTTCATGCTGCATGCTATCTGAGATGATTACACCTTCTCTTACAATGTTCTATGGCCAGGCTCCAGGTTACCTCATTAAAATATAAACTCTTGAAAGTAAAATGAAAGAAACTCAGGATGGTGCCTACAACACAGCAGTTGATAGAAAATTTTCTAAAACAATACAGTCCAGTAATTTGAAGATTGTAACGCACATAGCTGCAGATTAACCGTAAAAATACAGTATATGCTTCTGGGAGGATAAACTGGTCCAATCACTCTGGGAGACAAGACTGATATTCAGAGTTTTGAAAACGTACACACCCTGAGCAAATTCATTTCTGGAAATTTACACTAAAGAAAAAAATTAATGTACAGGGATATATGGTTAGGGATATTCAGTGCAGCACAGTTTTATAATAATGAAAAATTAACAGTAGTCTAAATGTTCAACAGTAAGAAATATAAATAAATGCAACAGAACATTATAAATTCAACTGAAATTACAAAACTCTACATGTACTGACAAAGAAAGATGTTCAAGACAAATTATTAAGAAAAGCGAGTAACATTACCTGCATTATGCATCGCTGCACTACGTAATACAGTAGCCACTACCTACACAGAGATACTTAAATTTAAATCTGATTAATTAAATTTAATTTTAAATTAGTTATATTTAAATGAAATTTAAATTTCAGTTCGTCAGTCACACGAACCACATTTCAACTGCTCAACAGTCACATGCAGCCAGTGGCTACCATATTGCAGAGAGCAGATACAGACCGTCGCCATCATCAGGGGAGTCGCTGTTTTGCTGCTTTTAACCTCCTTCCTCACCCTTCATTTAAAAAGGGATTATTCAGACTGGCACTAAAATAGTTCTGAGATTTTTTTTCCCCCTATCCAAATGTGAAAATTATCTGAAGACTCTGACCTCATATAGAGAAGTAGAGCTGTCATTTTTTTTTAATTCAATGTAAGATGAATTCTTCACTTAAGCTTTCTTAAAATGAAGCATTACATAGAAAAGTGAAAAATTATCAGTAGACACAGTGGTCAGCTAAAGTCTGAGTTTCCTCTCTAAAAATAAGTGACAGCATACCTCTGTATCATTCCCTCTAGCTGTGCCTCCAGGGCAGCAAATAATTTTTATCACGGATCTTTTACAGCAAGGCAACAGTTTCCATGGAAACCACAGGGCAAACATCCATTACTGCTGCCTAGGACTTTATAAGCACACCGAAACCGAGGGAATCGCTTACTTTCAATTATTAATATTTTAAAATTGAGCAGTAGTCAGCTACTTTAATTCTGGTTTTGTTGTGTGTGTCTCTATGAACAAATCAATAGATGAGGAACAAATCAAGAAAATTCTGTGCCCCTCTAGCAACAAAATGAGTCTACAGAAATCAGGAGGGGGAAAAAAAACCCCAGAAAGGTATTAAACCAGTATACATGCCAGCCAATGTCATCTCATACAAGACAGCAAATCAGAACAGAAATCAGTGCAGAACTTAGGTAAGAAAGAAGAAATTCCCTTGCACTAGCTCAGGAGAGCATATAAATTTATCTAGGTCAAAATGCTGACTACTCAGGAAAAAAAGACAGTCATAACAACTGAGAAAGTGGCCACTCACCTCTCTCAACAGAGTGTTCTCTTTTTCCTTCTGCTCCAAAAGGCTTTTGAGGTGGTGGACATGCATCTCTGCCTCTGCCAGTCTCCTTGTTCTCTCATGGTCCTCCTCAGTAGCCTTAGCAGAAAGCCCCTTGCTCTGCAACATCTCCAGAAGCTTCTTGTGGATTCGTCCCGAGCGTTCAGGGTTTGCTTCTGAGTCTCAATCCGCAGCTCCATCTCCTCCAGAGTCTTTCGAAGGAGGAACAGCTCCTTGGCCTGCCGCTCATGCTCAGTGTGCAGCCTCTGAAAGTTCTCCTCCGTCAGCTCTGCCACGCAAGGCTCACCAGTCCTACTGTTACTATCCTGTTCAAACAGCTGGTTCAGGTCCCTCTGGATCCGCAATTCATCCTGGAGAGCCTGGACTGTCATTTGCATGTGCTGGTATAAAGACAAAAAAGAAAACCCAAATGAGCTTTCCTCCTCAAGTAGCAGAAACAAAGCAGACTACGGGGAATGAGAAAGCAGCTACCACAGCTCTCAGAACCCTGCATTTAGCAAATGAGGATTCACATTATTCTGTTTTACACTGTCTTTAAAACTGATTGAGATAATCTGTAAAATGTCAGTAATTTAATTTGTGTTTATTACCAACAGGAAACAAGGTCAGTCTGGCAGCTCCTCACTTTGCTTGACTAAATAAAGACACTGTTCAAGATTAGCAGAAGGTATTACACGGAACTGAAGGTGAGGAGTGGGGAAAGGCAGGGGAAACCTATAGGAATACGGACACATCATACAAAAAATTTCACCAAGAAACACAAAGGATGGCAAAATACAAAATGACTTTTAAGTGCTTTACAATTAAGTTAGCACATTAAATAATAAACATATGAGTGCATGCCAGAATGTGCTTAGCACTCCTTATGTGTTAATTCATTTAATCCTCACTATAACACATGTACTATTATTTGAATTTTATTGATGATGACACCAGGCACACAGAGACTTAAATAACTCACCCCAAGATCACACAGTAAGTGACAGAGCTGGCATTCGAATTAAAGCAATTCTCGCAGCCCACTGAAGCTAGTACCCAAAGGTAATTAGATAACTTGAAGCTTTAAAAACAAAAAACAAAACACAAAAAACTGAGGCTGTGTGTGCTATTTATACAGAAGAAGATAACAATATAAGTGAGTAATTTGAGTAATTAAATGAAAATGTTAGTGCAGATAAGCTAGTAAAATGTTCCAGAGGGTATATCTTTAGCCTGTATCCCTAACGAAGGTATATGAACCTTTAATCTGAATGGATAAATTCTAGAACATTATACAGAGAACCTAAAAGGAAGTTACATCAAGAATCATGTTTTTAGAAATGAAGAAGCAACAATAGAAAATCACCCTTTGTATTCAAGGTATTCAAGGTCTGGCAGTGTGCCGCAGTGGAAGGAAACTAACCCACAATCAGAAGACAGGAGTTTTAGTTCCAGCTCTCACACTAAAGAGCAACCTAATTTGGAACACATTGCCATCTTTCTGGGTTTCAGATTCCTCATATTTAAAGTGAGGCTATAAATGCCTGCACCATCTTTTCACAGAGCTAATAATATCATTGAAATCTTTGTGGCATATATGTTAAAACAGACATTGTTTAAAATTTTTGGCAAACTGCAAAACAGCAGTAAATATCTCAAGGAAACGATCTGGCAAGTGTACAAAGACGCTCACTGTTGTTTATACCAGCGACAAAATTAGAAACAACCTAAATGGATATTAATAGGTGATGAGTTAAGTAAATGAGAAATGTCCACCCAGTTTAATACTATGCATCAATTTTTTTAAATGTAGATTTATATTTACTGATAAAAACTACAGTTACAACATATTAAGAGTAAAAAAAGGAGATTAACCAAGATGGCGGAGTAGAAGGACGTGCTCTCACTCCCTCTTGCGAGAGCACCAGAATCACAACTGGCTGCTGGACAATCATTGACAGGAAGACCCTGGACTTCACCAAGGAGGATACCCCACGTCCAAGGACAGAGGAGAAGCCACAGTGAGACGGCAGGAGGGGCGCAATCAGAGTAAAATCAAATCCCATAACTGCTGGGTGGGTGACGCACAGACTGGCGAACACTTATACCACAGAAGTCCACCCACTGGAGTGAAGGTTCTGAGCCCCACGTCAGGCTTCCCAACCTGGGGGTCCGGCAACGGGAGGAGGAATTCCTAGAGAATCAGACTTTGAAGTCTAGTGGGAATTGATTGCAGGACTGTGACAGGACTGGGGGAAACAGAGACCCCACTCTTGGAGGGTACACACAAAGTAATGTGTGCATCGGGACCCAGGGCAAGGAGCAGTGACCCTGGGGGAGACTGAACCAGACGTACCTGCTGGTGTTGGGGGGTCTCCTGCAGAGGCAAGTGGTGGCTCTCTTTCACCGTGGGGATAAGGACACTGGCAGCAGAGGTCCTGGGAAGTTCTCCTTGGCGTGAGCCCTCCCAGAGTCTGCCATTAACCCCACCAAAGAGCACGGGTAGGCTCCAGTGTTGGGTTGCCTCAGGCAAAACAACCAACAGGGAGGGAACCCAGCCCCACCCATCAACAGTCAAGTGGATTAAGGTTTTACTGAGCTCTGACCGCCACAGCAACAGGGAGGGAACCCAGCCCCACCCATCAACAGTCAAGTGGATTAAGGTTTTACTGAGCTCTGACCCCCACAGCAACAGTCAGCTCTACCCACCACCAGAGCCTCCCATCAAGCCTCTTAGATAGCCTCAACCACCAGAGGGCAGACAACAGAAGCAAGAAAAACTACAATCCTGCAGCCTGTGGACCAAAAACCACAGTTACAGAAAGACAGAAAAGATGAAAAGGCAGAGGGCTATGTACCAGATGAAGGAACAAGAAAAAACCCCAGAAAAACAACTAAATGAAGTGGAGATAGGCAACCTTCCAGAAAAAGAATTCAGAATAATGATAGTGAAGATGATCCAGGACCTCGGAGTAAGAATGGAGGCAAAGATTGAGAAGATGCAAGAAATCATTAACAAAGACCTAGAAGAATTAAAGAACAAACAAACAGAGATGACCAATACAACAACTGAAATAAAAACTACACTAGAAGGAATCAATAGCAGAATAACTGAGGCAGAAGAACGGATAAGTGACCTGGAAGACAGAATGGTGGAATTCACTGCTGCGGAACAGACTAAAGAAAAAAGAATGAAAAGAAATGAAGACAGCCTAAGAGACCTCTGGGACAACATTAAACGCAACAACATTCGCATTATAGGGGTCCCAGAAGGAGAAGAGAGAGAGAAAGGACCAGAGAAAATATTTGAAGAGATTATAGTCGAAAACTTCCCTAACATGGGAAAGGAAATAGCCACCCAAGTCCAGGAAGCGCAGAGAGTCCCATACAGAATAAACCCAAGGAGAAACACGCCGAGACACATAGTAATCAAAGTGGCAAAAATTAAAGACAAAGAAAAATTACTGAAAGCAGCAAGGGAAAAACGACAAATAACATACAAGGGAACTCCCATAAGGTTAACAGCTGATTTCTCAGCAGAAAACTCTGCAAGCCAGAAGGGAGTGGCATGATATACTTAAAGTGATGAAAGGGAAGAACCTACAGCCAAGATTACTCTACCCGGCAAGGATCTCATTCAGATTCCATGGAGAAATCAAAAGCTTTACAGACAAGCAAAAGCTAAGAGAATTCAGCACCACCAAACCAGCTCTACAACAAATGCTAAAGGAACTTTTCTAAGTGGGAAACACAAGAGAAGAAAAGGACCTACAAAAACAAACCCAAAACAATTAAGAAAATGGTCATAGGAACATACATATCGATAATTACCTTAAACGTGAATGGATTAAATGCCCCAACCAAAAGACACAGACTGGCTGAATGGATACAAAAACAAGACCCATATATATGCTGTCTACAAGAGACCCACTTCAGACCTAGGGACACATACAGACTGAAAGTGAGGGGATGGAAAAAGATATTCCATGCAAATGGAAATCAAAAGAAAGCTGGAGTAGCTATACTCATATCAGATAAAATAGACTTTAAAATAAAGAATGTTACAAGAGACAAGGAAGGACACTACATAATGATCCAGGGATCAATCCAAGAAGAAGATATAACAATTATAAATATATATGCACCCAACATAGGAGCACCTCAATACATAAGGCAACTGCTAACAGCTATAAAAGAGGAAATCGACAGTAACACAATAATACTGGGGGACTTTAACACCTCACTTACACCAATGGACAGATCATCCAAAATGAAAATCAATAAGGAAACAGAAGCTTTAAATGACACAATAGACCAGATAGATTTAATTGATATATATAGGACATTCCATCCAAAAACGGCAGATTACACGTTCTTCTCAAGTGCGCACGGAACATTCTCCAGGATAGATCACATCTTGGGTCACAAATCAAGCCTCAGTAAATTTAAGAAAATTGAAATCATATCAAGCATCTTTTCTGACCACAACGCTATGAGATTAGAAATGAATTACAGGGAAAAAAACGTAAAAAAGACAAACACATGGAGGCTAAACAATACGTTACTAAATAACCAAGAGATCACTGAAGAAATCAAACAGGAAATCAAAAAATACCTAGAGACAAATGACAATGAAAACACGACGACCCAAAACCTATGGGATGCAGCAAAAGCGGTTCTAAGAGGGAAGTTTATAGCTATACAAGCCTACCTAAAGAAACAAGAAAAATCTCAAGTAAACAATCTAACCTTACACCTAAAGAAACTAGAGAAAGAAGAACAAACAAAACCCAAAGTTAGCAGAAGGAAAATCATAAAGATCAGAGCAGAAATAAATGAAATAGAAACAAAGAAAACAATAGCAAAGATCAATAAAACTAAAAGTTGGTTCTTTGAGAAGATAAACAAAATTGATAAGCCATTAGCCAGACTCATCAAGAAAAAGAGGGAGAGGACTCAAATCAATAAAATCAGAAATGAAAAAGGAGAAGTTACAACAGACACCGCAGAAATACAAAACATCCTAAGAGACTACTACAAGCAACTTTATGCCAATAAAATGGACAACCTGGAAGAAATGGACAAATTCTTAGAAAGGTATAACCTTCCAAGACTGAATCAGGAAGAAACAGAAAATATGAACAGACCAATCACAAGTAATGAAATTGAAACTGTGATTAAAAATCTTCCAACAAACAAAAGTCCAGGACCAGATGGCTTCACAGGTGAATTCTATCAAACATTTAGAGAAGAGCTAACACCCATCCTTCTCAAACTCTTCCAAAAAATTGCAGAGGAAGGAACACTCCCAAACTCATTCTATGAGGCCACCATCACCCTGATACCAAAACCAGACAAAGACACTACAAAAAAAGAAAATTACAGACCAATATCACTGATGAATATAGATGCAAAAATCCTCAACAAAATACTAGCAAACAGAATCCAACAACACATTAAAAGGATCATACACCACGATCAAGTGGGATTTATCCCAGGGATGCAAGGATTCTTCAATATACGCAAATCAATCAATGTGATACAGCATATTGACAAACTGAAGAATAAAAACCATATGATCATCTCAATAGATGCAGAAAAAGCTTTTGACAAAATTCAACACCCATTTCTGATAAAAACTCTCCAGAAAGTGGGCATAGAGGGAACCTACCTCAACATAATAAAGGCCATATATGACAAACCCACAGCAAACATCATTCTCAATGGTGAAAAACTGAAAGCATTTCCTCTAAGATCAGGAACGAGACAAGGATGTCCACTCTCACCACTATTATTCAACATAGTTCTGGAAGTCCTAGCCACGGCAATCAGAGAAGAAACAGAAATAAAAGGAATACAAATTGGAAAAGAAGAAGTAAAACTGTCACTGTTTGCGGATGACATGATACTATACATAGAGAATCCTAAAACTACCACCAGAAAACTGCTAGAGCTAATTAATGAATATGGTAAAGTTGCAGGATACAAAATTAATGCACAGAAATCTCTTGCATTCCTATACACTAATGATGAAAAATCTGAAAGAGAAATTATGGAAACACTCCCATTTACCATTGCAACAAAAAGAATGAAATACCTAGGAATAAACCTACCTAGGGAGACAAAAGACCTGTATGCAGAAAACTATAAGACACTGATGAAAGAAATTAAAGATGATACCAACAGATGGAGAGATATACCATGTTCTTGGATTGGAAGAATCAACATTGTGAAAATGACTATACTACCCAAAGCAATCTACAGATTCAATGCAATCCCTATCAAATTACCAATGGCATTTTTTACAGAGCTAGAACAAATCATCTTAAAATTTGTATGGAGACACAAAAGACCCCGAATAGCCAAAGCAGTCTTGAGGCAAAAAAATGGAGCTAGAGGAATCAGACTCCCTGACTTTAGACTATACTACAAAGCTACAGTAATCAAGACAATATGGTACTGGCACAAAAACAGAAACATAGATCAATGGAACAAGATAGAAAGCCCAGAGATTAACCCACGCACCTATGGTCAACTAATCTATGACAAAGGAGGCAAAGATATACAATGGAGAAAAGACAGTCTCTTCAATAAGTGGTGCTGGGAAAACTGGACAGCTACATGGAAAAGAATGAAATTAGAACACTCCCTAACACCATACACAAAAATAAACTCAAAATGGATTAGAGACCTAAATATAAGACTGGACACTATAAAACTCTTAGAGGAAAACATAGGAAGAACAGTCTTTGACATAAATCACAGCAAGATCTTTTTTGATCCACCTCCTAGAGGAATGGAAATAAAAACAAAAATAAACAAGTGGGACCTAATGAAACTTCAAAGCTTTTGCACAGCAAAGGAAACCATAAACAAGACGAAAAGACAACCCTCAGAATGGGAGAAAATATTTGCAAATGAATCAACGGACAAAGGATTAATCTCCAAAATATATAAACAGCTCATTCCGCTCAATATCAAAGAAACAAACACCCCAATCCAAAAATGGGCAGAAGACCTAAATAGACATTTCTCCAAAGAAGACATACAGACGGCCACGAAGCACATGAAAAGATGCTCAACATCACTAATTATTAGAGAAATGCAAATCAAAACTACAATGAGGTATCACCTCACTCCTGTTAGAATGGGCATCATCAGAAAATCTACAAACAACAAATGCTGGAGAGGGTGTGGAGAAAAGGGAACCCTCTTGCACTGCTGGTGGGAATGTAAATTGATACAGCCACTATGGAGAACAATATGGAGGTTCCTTAAAAAACTAAAAATAGAATTACCATATGACCCAGCAATCCCACTACTGGGCATATACCCAGAGAAAACCGTAATTCAAAAAGACACATGCACCCGAATGTTCATTGCAGCACTATTTACAATAGCCAGGTCATGGAAGCAACCTAAATGCCCATCAACAGACGAATGGATAAAGAAGTTGTGGTACATATATACGATGGAATATTATTCAGCCATAAAAAGGAACGAAATTGAGTCATTTGTTGAGACGTGGATGGATCTAGAGACTGTCATACAGAGTGAAGTAAGTCAGAAAGAGAAAAACAAATATCGTATGTTAATGCATGTATGTGGAACGTAGAAAAATGGTACAGATGAGCCAGTTTGCAGGGCAGAAGTTGAGACACAGATGTAGAGAATGGACATATGGACACCAAGGGGGGAAAACTGCGATGAGGTGGGGATGGTGATGTGCTGAATTGGGCGATTGGGATTGACATGTATACACTGATGTGTATAAAACTGATGCCTAATAAGAACCTGCAGTATAAAAAAACAAACAAAACAACTAATACTAAACTTTCATTGGGTTATTTGTATGGAAATATGTTAATATAAATGTTTCAGACATTACATGAAATTTCTAAAAATCTTATATTTGTATTTGTATGGAAATATGTATGGAAATATGTTAATATAAATGTTTCAGACAGTACATGAAATTTCTAAAAATCTTATATTTGTATTTGTATGGAAATATGTATGGAAATATGTTAATATAAATGTTTCAGACATTACATGAAATTTCTAAAAATCTTATATTTGTATTTGTATGAAAAAAAATAAAAATAAAAAATAAAATAAAATACAGTGTGTGTGTGTGAAAAAAAAAAAGAGAAAAAAAAAAAAGTAAAAAAAGCAGATATATAATAGCAAGTATAGGATGACTGCGATTCTAATTTTTAAAAAGTATAAACATGCAGAGAAAAGTCTAAAAGGATGCAAACAATTACCAGTGTCTGGGTATGGGTAGATTTTACATTTTTCTTCATACTTTTTTGTACTATCTAAATCCCCTACAGTAAGCAAGTAATCAATAAAAAGGGACATTTTTACCTTTAAAAATAAGAGAAAAGACTTCAGAGATGCCTGCTTGGCTGTGTTCAATTTGCTACCACTTTGGGTAAAAGGGAGGGAACAATAAATATTTACTATTTACTATAAATAAAAAATATCATAAGAAATAAAAATACTTCTGTAATGTTACACAAGTAATAATTAATGGTTATTTGGGGGAACAGAGGAAGGCAAGACGGGAGGAAGGGAGGAACGAACTGGAATCACTGGGGGACAACATGTAAGAAAACTTTATTATATTCTGCATAAAAATTTTTTTAACTGAGGTGTAACTGACATTGAAAAGTTTTTAATAATAGTTTTATTGAGACATAATTCACACATGCCATAAAGTTCACCAGTTTAAAGTGTGTAAGTCAGCAGTTTTCAGCATATTAAAAGTTATACATTGATCACTACTATGTAATTCTAGAACACTGCCATCACCCCTTAAGAGAAATCCCATATACATCTGCAGTCACTTCCCAGCCACTTCCCATCTTTCTCTCCTCCTAACCCTCCCTCCTCTTGAATTTGAACTAAATGTATGTACTACCCACCCAAAAATTAAATTTAAAAAAATGCCTAATGATATTTTTCAGCCTCAAAAAGGAAGGAAATGCTGACACACGCTGCCACATGGATGGACACTATGCCAAATGAAATAAGCCCGTCACAAAAGACAAATATTACACGAGTCCACTTACATGAGGTCCCTAGAGCAGTCTACCTCACAGAGACAGGAAGCACAAGAGTGGTTGCCAGAGGCTGGGGAGACGGGAGACGGGAGACAGGGAGTGACTGTTTGATGGGTGCAGAGATTCAGTTTTACAGGATGAAGAGTTGTGGAGATGGATGGTGGTGATGGCTGCACAACAGTATGAATGTACCTTATGAACTGTACACCTGAAAATTGGTTAAGATGGTAAATTTAACATGGTGAATGTAAGCTGTATTTTACAACGATTTTAAACACTGGGGAAAAAATGCCTGCCATAGAATTCCAACGTGTTGATATTAAATAATTTACTTATAACTATTGATAAATATTTAGTTTGGTTCTCATTTTCCACTATTATAACAGGCACCTTCACATGTGTATCTCTGCACATTTATCCAAATTTTTCCTGGAGATAAATTCTGAAAGGTGGAATTCCTGGATCAGAGGGTATGCAGTTATGATTTTAATACACACAACAAATGATCTCTAAAAGGGTCTGTACAGATTTAAACTTCCACCAAACGATGTCTGAGCACTTTCCTATACCTTTGACAACTGGGTATTTTCTTTCTTCTCTTTCTTTTTTGGGCTTTCCTTTTATTACCAGTAAGACTGAATATCTATTCACATATCTACAGGCGCTTTGTATTCCTTCCTTTGTGACTCATCTGTTCTTGTTCTTTGCTCATTTTGTTTTGGGGACATTTAACCTTTCTCCTAAGCCACTTTAAGATCTTTTTATATTTGGAAAACAACCTTTTGCCTGCTGTGCATGTTACAAATATATTTCCAAATCTGTCATTTTTCTTTTAACATAGTTTATGGCAACTTAAATACAGAATTTTTTTAGTGCAAAGATAAGAACCTCTTCTTTTACAGTTTCTGGTTTTGGTATTATGCTTAGCAAGTAGTGAACTTTCAATTATGGCAGTCTTCAAACTCTCGAAAAGCACTGGCTTTTTCTTACGAAAAATAAATTTACAATAAAATTATCAGGTATTTGAATTCATGAATATGATTCTTTAAATAAATTTAACTACCCGCATCATGCTGTAAAGATTCTCAACAGTTGTTGGAGTTCAAAATCCTTAATAAAGGGCTTCCCTGGTGGCGCAGTGGTTGAGAATCTGCCTGCTAATGCAGGGGACACGGGTTCGAGCCCTGGTCTGGGAAGATCCCACATGCCGCGGAGCAACTAGGCCCGTGAGCCACAACTACTGAGCCTGCGCATCTGGAGCCTGTGCTCCGCAACAAGAGAGGCCGCGATAGTGAGAGACCCGCGCACCGCGATGAAGAGTGGCCCCCGCTTGCCACAACTAGAGAAAGCCCTAGCACAGAAACGAAGACCCAACACAGCCAAAAATAAATAAATTAATTAATTAATTAATTAAAAAAAATCCTTAATAAAAAGATGTGTCAAATTGCTAATTCTCTGAAGCCTATAATCAACCTCCAGTTTCATTCTTTACCTTTGGAAGTCAAAAAATCCAAATAAATTCTGAGCAAGTTTATCCCACAGGGAAATATCAGAAGTTAAATTCAACAATGAAACTGATTTCTAGGTACAACTGTCCCTCCTTTTCTGGACACTCATCACCAAATTCATTCAAATCAGGAGAAACAGATGTTGATGACAGCTAACAGTCTCACATACACTTTAGCACTTGTGATTATACTAGTATGGCAAGCACTGTTTTGGTGAAGAAAGAAAATACAACGACTAATGTGCCCTGCTTCTTCAGCTCTGCTTCTTCAGCTCTGCTTGCACCCATTTTACTAGAATACAGAATTAAAATGATGCTCTGACTGGTAGCCGAGAAGGCTACACAGCAATTTTCTCCATTGAAATGGGAATCAGCACCCCTTCTTTAGGCTACATTCAAGCTAGATTCACTTTACTAAAATTCCTGCCAACTCCCCTGGGAGAAGAAAGAAGCAGCAGGCAATAAGCCAGGCTGCTCTTTCTCTAGCACATTCATACTGAAGATAAAGGGAGCATATCTGCACATATCACAGAGATTTACCATGACCGACCAAAAACACATGCTGAATTTAGCAGGACAATCTCAGTTGTCAGATATTAGGAAAATTTCTATTTGGGAATTCTGCTTATGACACTCTCCAAAATGATCTCACACTTCTCACATGCCAAATTGTACACCAACACTCACTAGTCTACTTCTGCTCACTCTAACACTCAGCTTGAGCTGGAAGACTGGAAAAATAACTGCTTAAAATTTAGTCCAAGGATTGTACTAAAATTACACCAAGCTGTATCTCAATGAAATGGTAGGATGTTGTGAACAATAGTAATGAAAATTCTTAAATCTCTGATAGGGTTTATGATCATTTTTTAGAAAAATACATCTCAAAAACAACAAAACATCACAACAATGCCTCATATATTTTAGACAAATATCAGAAGCTCTTCTGAGGCAAAACTTCCATTAGTTTCTCTGAACAAGAGAACGCTTTGATCCAGTTTATCCTGATTTCTAAAATGACAGAACCAAGGAGTCTAGAGCTATTTTTAGTTACAGAAAAAGAATATTATGGATACATGAAAACGGTCATCATCACAAACATTATACTGTATCCCAGAGAGTTCAATGCACTATTTGTCAAGATAACCATTAGAAAAAATACCAGTACTGCATCCTCTTATGTTAAATTAAGAACGATTTTTTTTCTGAAACATGTAAATACATACATTGAGGAAACTTTATCAATGCAAGATGCAAAAGAGTTTATAATAATTCTTACTAACATCACCCAAGTCGATCCTCAGGCTCTGTGATGTTCTGATTTGTGCTGTACCGTATGTGTCCCTAAGAAGAGCACTTACCAGCCCAATCTGCAATTTATTTCTTTGTATCTGTCTTCAAGAAAAACTTTCTAGAACTTGGGACTTTCATCTTGTTACTCTAGGGCACGGCACAGTGTTTGGTATAGTAAGTGCTCAATAAATTTTTGATGAAAGATTGACAAAAACAAATTTTCACGCATTATTTTGAAAGTAAATGGCTACTGGATAGTAGATGCAAATCAAGTCCCCGGAAAACTATATCTTTCCCCTATAACAGAGAGAATTACTCTTATTCTGTAACAATTAGTTCCTTACCAGCTAACACAAAAAAAATTCTATCTCAAATACAAACTGGCCAAAATACTAAATGCAATCCTAATTTTTAAAAAAATGTTAATTATACACTCTGGATTTATTTGTGTTTGATCTGAAGTGAAGAGAAGCATTTTCAAATAATTAACTGTCAACAAGAATCTTTTATACTTTTAATACTATACAACATACACCAAAAGTGTAGGATAGAGTTCTTATCCAAAAACAGAGCTTACAAAGTGGTAAAACTTAATAGCTATATATACACACTCACACACCAGCACTATACCTTATTATAACTTTTAAATTAAGAATATTCAAGAACGAGAAATGGGACACATAAAAGCGCTTATTATATATGCAACATACTCGAATGAAGTTCAGATTCTATAAGATCACTATGATTTGGATTCATGAATCTTTAATATGAAAAGAAAGTATTCTAATTTCTATCATTTTAGAAGAAACTCAAAGTTTTTTAATGAGTCTGAACCTCCAAGACTGAGACAAAGCAAGAGCCTCTAGGTAGTTCATTTCGTCTGATCATTAGTCTAGTATTCTTTCCGTTGATTCTTTCAGTTGCTGACAAGGATTTATTTTCTGTGCAGCAAAGCACACTGTAAACTCTCAAATATTAAACCAAAACCAAGTTCTCAGACTGATCTAAATAAACACCAGCAAGAGACATACTACAATGCAAGAAACAACCATACCAGAATTCAAATGGATAGATTAAATTGTTTAAATGAATGCTACTTTGAGCTTATTCTCCTCTAAAAAAGATGTCAGAGTCAAGAAAATGAACAAGCAATTATTCCAGATTCCTAGCAGCTACTCTCTGCTACTGAATCCAGGAGAGAAAAAAGAACATCTGCCTTTATGCCAGCATAACCCAGAGGAGAAATTAAAGAATAAACAAAAATACTATCAAAATGGGGAAGTCCCGAGGTCATAATACATTCTATTATTGTGTGCTCATCAAGACAACAACTCAAGTGACAATAAACTGATTTTAGTACAGGTTCTAGAAATTCCAAATAGCTTTCAGTTACCCAAACTCCCATACCATTTACTTACCCCTTAACCTCTACTTAAAGAGTATATGTATATGTATAACTGATTCACTTCGTTACAAAGCAGAAAACTAACACACCATTGTAAAGCAATTACACTCCAATAAAGATGTTAAATAAATAAATAAATAAATAAATAAATAAAATATAAATAAAGAATATCCTCTACCCGTTCCCTCACTTTCACTCCCAGCTAAATCCTACCTGTCCTTTCATCCTTAGATCAGGCATTACCTCCTCTAGAAAGCCTGTCTGACTCTCAAACTGAACAAAAGGCAGAAATAGAGAGGAAGGAATGGGTGGAGGAAGAAAAGTACAGAAAGAAGAAAAGATAATATCCCAAACCAGATATTACAGTAGTAAAAATATCATCCTAAGCAATGTCAGGATTGAAGACGTCATTCCATTAAAAAATAACATCAAAATAAAAATTTTTTTAACCTTAAAAGTAAAATCAACCAGCAGAGGGATCCTATAGTAACCATTTCCATAGTGTTTAACTTGAGAATGCTCAGTACTAACAAAGCAAAGGCAGAATTAAATACAAGGGACCATAAAGGTACTGTTCAGTCTAGCAGCATTTTAAGTATCAACCTCACTTCTTTCTTCATGCTCTACAACCCAAAAGTTTCAAGCACCTGCAACAGACGTCAATGAGGTTAACAAAATTCCCAGATTTAGTCCCTGAAATACTAGTATATAAATCAAGAAGAAGGGTGAAGAAAGAAGGGTAAAGAAAGAAGAGTTAAGCGATACCTATCAGCTGTGAACATGTTAAGAGCTAACCCTGGCAATGCTACAACTGGGAGTGGATTCAGCTGAATAAACACACACCGGAGGCAGCAGCTTGACTGTGAGGTGGCGGGGCGGGGTGGGGGTGGGGGTCCCTGCTGGCATAAAGCTAACGGGCTAATGCCTGTGTCCCACAGAGCTATGTCAACACTGAAGTCACTGTGTGCCCAAAGCTTTCCAGAAGCTATAGAATTCCTTTTTCCTTCCCCCCCCCCTTTTCCTCCAGAGAAAGAGTAGAGGCAAGGAAGACTGATATTGAGGGAGAGTACAAAGAGATCATGACCTTACAATCTTACAGAAAAGCACTCCTGTACACTGCCATTGTTTAAGATGCTTTCACACACACTATCACTAAACTGTGTTAAACTGAAATGAAGCCCATCAAAATTATTTACATAAATAATTCTGTCTTGGGGAGAAAATAGCATAGAACATATACAAAGAACATCAGCTAACCAGAATAAACCAACCAAATTACTCACATTTTTTTTCAAGACTTACCTCTTTAATAATGGGCTTTCTTGTAAAAATCAAATCTACACTAGGCAACTGATAGACTACAACAGTCCACTGTTGTATTTTGTTCTAGAGATACTAAGATCAAGTGCAGTTAAGACAAGAGAAGGAAACCAAAGGTATAAGAATTAGAAAGCAAGAAAGTCATTATACAGAGATTGTAGGAAGAAAACTCATAAGAAATTACAGACAAAATATCTGTATAATTAAGAGTCCAGCAAGGGACTTCCCTGGTGGTCCAGTGGTTAAGAATCCACCTTCTAGGGCTTCCCTGGTGGCGCAGTGGTTGAGAATCTGCCTGCTAATGCAGGGGACACGGGTTCGAGCCCTGGTCTGGGAAGATCCCACATGCCGCGGAGCAACTAGGCCCGTGAGCCACAATTACTGAGCCTGCACGTCTGGAGCCTGTGCTCCGCAACGAGAGAGGCCGCGATAATGAGAGAGGCCCGCGCACCGCGATGAAGAGTGGCCCCCACTTGCCGCAACTAGAGAAAGCCCTCGCACAGAAACGAAGATCCAACACAGCCATAAATAAATAAATAAAATAAATAAATTTAAGAATCCACCTTCTAATGCAGAGGACGTGGGTTCTGCATCCCACATGCCACGGGGCAACTCAGCTCACGTGCCACAACTACAGAGCCCACCAGAGCCCACGCGCTCTGGAGCCCGCGCACTGCAACGAAAGATCCTGCATGCCGCAAGGAATATCCCGCGTGCAGCAACTAAGACCTGACGCAGCCAAAAATAAAACAAATAAATAATTAAATATTTAAAAAAAAAAAGAGTTTAGCAAGCCTGGCGCATATAAGATCAACATATAAAATTTAACTGCATTTCTCTACAAGGAACAAATCTTTAAAAAGTGTCATTAAAAAGAGAGAGAAAGAGAATCTTGATAAATAAAACCAAAGAAGCATCTGGGGATAAAATAACAATAAAAAGTCAAACTATTATGGAGAAAATCATAATTGTTTCAAAAGCAAAACACCAAGGTATAAATATTATTTTTTTTGTATACAATCCCTTAATTTTTCCATGGCAACCATCAAATAAGGCATATCAAAGACTCTTTTGCACATGCTTCTGTAAAAATGTTAAGTAGATAAAAGAAATCTTTAAAAATTAATAAAATTTTTTTGAAAATCAATTTAGGTAGTAAACAGACAATACAAAAGATTGCTTCATGTTTTAACATCATGTTGAGAAGAAATAAAACCATATGGGATCTTCACGGGGTATTTAAAAGGAAAATACATTTGTTTTCTTGACTCTCACCAATTTTATCACATAAACTCCAATAAATACATGTGTTACCATTATTTTCATTCATCTCCTACATCCATATTTACTCATCGCGTTGTATTTTCAATTTGAATACTTAGGTCTATGACCACAAAATCTTTCACTTCACTTCAGCTGACTGCATACTTTTGGGGAAAGTTAAAACATGCACTTACCCTATGACCCAGCGATTCCACTCCTAGATATTTCCGCAAGAGAAATAAAAACATGGCCACAAACACATCTGTATAAAAATGTTTACAACCGCTTTATTCATAAGAGCCAAAACTGGAAACAACCCCATCAACAGGAGAACGGATAAATTAATTATGCAGTATCCATGCAATGAAAACTACTCAATATTAGGATGACTATGGATACATGCAACAACACGAATAAACTTTAAAAAAAATATATAGTACACTGAGCAAAAGAAGCCAAACACAACAGAGTACAGACTATATGGTTCCATGTATAGGAGGTTCTAGAGCAGGCAAAACTAATCTAAAGTGAAAGGAATTAGAACACTATCTATGTGTTCGGGGCAGGGAAAATACTGATTGGGAAGGAGCTCAAGGGAACCTTATGGGATGATGGAAATGTTCTATATCTTCGTTAAGACTGCATTATACGACTACTGGCATTTGTCAAAACTCATGGAACTATGATACGGAAGATCCATGTATTTTGCTGTATGTAAACTATACTCCAACAAAAAATAAATATATTAAAAGAGAAAAAAGTAACAGACATAGGTCAGAAAAGGGAAAAGTAAATAAATATTCAAGAAAATTTCTTAACAAGTAGGAATGACTTCACTTAAAAGAAAAAAGGATAATTTAGTTGATTTTAAGAACACTTCCAGTCCCAACATGTATTATGCTCTATCACCTAATTCAGTTGTAACCCTGCATTCTTAAAAAGGTTAGAGAAGAAAGCAGAAGCTTGGGACTACAGAGACTCATTCAAATATACAACAACGTATGGAAATCACCATCAACAATTTGCCTTATTTGCTTCAGATATCTCTCTCTCTCCCCCACCCCTCACTGTTGCTTATTTGAAATTCACAGAAGTGATGTCATCTGTTCTTGATTCTCTTTGCAAATTGCTCATGTTACTCAACATAATGTGTCTGAGAATGTAAACTGGTATAGCCACTATAGGAAACAGTAATGGAGGTTCCTCAAAAAATTAAAAATAGAACTGCCATTAGATCCAGCAATTCCACTTCTGAGTTTTTATCCAAAGAAAACAAAAATAACTAACTCGAAAAGATATCCGCACCCCCATGTTCACCGCAGCATTATTTATAATACCCAAGATATAGAAACAACCTAAGTGTCCATCAATGGATGAATGGATAAAGAAAATGTGGTGTGTATATCTATACACATATGTGTATAGATACACACAATGGGATATTATTCAGCCATAAAAAAAAATAAAATCTTACCATTTCGGAGGGGGGGGCAGAACCACAAGCTCACAGGTAGAGAACAGATTGGTGGTTGCCAGGGGTGGGGGACAGGGAGTGGGTGAAATGGGTAAAGGGAGTCAAAAGGTACAAACTTCCAGTTATAAAAATATATAAGTCCTGGGAATATAATGTACAGCATGGTGACTATAGTTAATAACACTGTATTACATATTTGAAAGTTGCTGAGAGACTAGATCTTAAAAGTTCTCATCCCAAGAAAAAAAAGTTCTTTGTCACTATGTGTGGTGATGGATGTTAACCAGACCCAGTGTGTTGATCATTTTGTAATGTATCCCAATAGCAAAATATTGAAACTAATATAATATGTCAACAATACTTCAATTTTTTAAAAACGTGTTTGAGATTTATCCACACTGATATACATAACTCTAGCTCGTTCACTTTTATGAACTGTATAATACAGGTTTCACAATTCCTTATCCAAAATTCTAAAATCCAAAGAGCTTTAAAAAGACTTAAATTTTTCTCCAAGCTTAATGGAAAAACCTGACTCAACTGCTATGAGGCTATTTACCATTTATTTATCCAATTTAATATGAATATTCCTAAGTTTTGCTACAGATTTAATATGTTTGATTACTGGGTATTGTCCAGATCCCAATGGGAGTATTACACAATATACAGTTTATGTACTGGATTACCTTTCAAAATCTGAAAAACATCTAAATTCCAACATACATGCGCCCTAAGTATTTTGGAGGAAGGGACTGTGTACTCATATTCCATTTTGTGAATAAATACCAACTTACCCACTCACCTACTTGAGGAACAGTTAGATGTTTTTCCACTTTTTTCACTGTTACGACAAGCACATGTACATCTACCTGTCTCCTTGTGCACATGTGCAAAAGTTTCTCTCAAGGAGACACACAGAAATGAAACTGCCAGGTAGTAGAGCGTGTCTTCAACCTTACTGGTCATTTAAATGTACCTTTTTCGGGCTTCCCTGGTGGCGCAGTGGTTGAGAATCTGCCTGCTAATGCAGGGGACACGGGTTCGAGCCCTGGTCTGGGAAGATCCCACATGCCACGGAGCAGCTGGGCCCGTGAGCCACAATTGCTGAGCCTGCGCGTCTGGAGCCTGTGCCCCGCGACGGGAGGGGCCACGATAGAGAAAGGCCCGCGCACCGCGATGAAGAGCGGTCCCCGCACCGCGATGAAGAGTGGCCCCCGCTTGCCGCCAACTGGAGAAAGCCCTCGCACGAACCGAAGACCCAACACAGCCAAAAATAAATAAATAAATAAATAAATAAATAAAATCAAGTAAATGTACCTTTTTCAATTTACTATAAACAAGATGCATGACACAGATGATAAAAGGGAGCAGATATCCAGCCTATAACTTTCATATCTACAGAACCATTAATCATATAACACTTTCCATTAATCATAAAACCACTTTCCTAGAAGGAAATTTTTGGTGGAAATGGATTGGGTTGTTACCTTAAAAAAAAAAAAAAAAAAAAAAAGCTAAATGATTGTGCATTCAATTCCATCCATAAGGAATAAAGACAGTGTTTTCAAAGAAAGTTATTACTTATGAAGCTACTTTAATTAGCAGAGCCCAAGTATCGCTGTAAGGCTTGAGAATTTTTTTTAAAAAGCAAAAATTCTATCCATAGGATCTTTTCTCTCTGAAAGAAGGAATGAGAGAAGAAACAGAAAAGATGGGAAAGAATCCTAATTTCTCTCCGCTCACCCTACTTCCTAAAATGGCATCTTTCCCTGAGAATCCCCACAAAATACAACTACTTTAATCTCAGTACCAAAATTTTGATGTCAAAGATGCCTATAAAAATGATCTTAGAGATAAGGACACAAAATCTGAAAGCAACAATAATCAACAGTTTCAAGAATTTCCTTTCTATCCCTTTCATATTTATTGGAAAATAAATAAATAAGCAGGCTTCTTTTTTTCTCTCAGGTATTTGAGAAACAAAAAAGTAACACAGGGATACCTGATTCATTACTAATGTTTAAAATATTTTTAAACTAAACTTATGAATTGGGATAGATGCTTATATAATTCTTTTTTTCTGACAGCTTTTAAGAACACATTCTTTGATCCCCATATTATAAGGAAAATTGGCTTTTTAAATAAACCTACTTGCTTAACCCAAGGTATCTAAACAAAAACAAGAAAACTTAAATGAGAGGTTCACAAAGGAACATTTGATGACGTTAGTGGACCTAAAATATGTCATATTTCTTATACAGACTTAAGCAAAAGAAAGTATGAATCCCAACGTATAGACAAGTGCCACAAAAACACAAAACCTACAGGAACACAAGAACAGCACTTTATCCTAGGCGGAAAAACGAACCCCTAGCCTATTTCAATACCAGAAGAACGACAGATTCTGAGAGGGCTCCGGCTACCTTGGGAGTTCTCTCCATCAAGAACAAGAACTAGTAATTAACATGAAAGAGTCCATTTCAGACAATTCTACCCACAAAGGAGGCAGTGCTGTTGAAAAATAAACTTAACCAAACATTGGAGAACAGAAAAAAAATACTGAAGTATAAGCCCTCACTGAGGGAAGAAAGATCTTTAGTTAGTAGCAGGCATTAAGCTCCCTGACAGAGATACCATGGCAGGTGGCTATAATAAACATGGTCTGTCTCCATATGAAGGTAGATAAGACAGATAACGGTGGATAAGAGAGTCATTAATCCCAACAGCAACAAAAAT
This sequence comes from Balaenoptera acutorostrata, assembly GCF_949987535.1. NCBI lineage: Eukaryota > Metazoa > Chordata > Mammalia > Artiodactyla > Balaenopteridae > Balaenoptera > Balaenoptera acutorostrata. Next base: position 199,820 of record NW_026646805.1, on the reverse strand, counting down.
ACACAATTATAACTGCAAACAGGGATAAAAGCTATAAATCCAAGGTAGTAAAAGATAAGAGAAGATTTGGGGGCTGGGTGAGATCTGAAGAATGAGTTAACTTCCATTAACTATTTAAAGACACAACACTTCTACTGTGAGGAGAAGACTACTTAGGTGAAGACCCTCAAGAAGGAGGGGGCACAGCACATTTGAGGGATTAAGGAGACTGAGCACCAAGGAAGTGTGACAAGAGTTCTGGACTTTAAGGGCAACAGGAAGCCCTGAAAAAGTTTTGAGCTGAGTATGATCATCTCTACCATCATCACTAACAGTGATGCCGGGCACCTAGTACCACATTTAACTCTGAGAACAAGTACATGAGGTAAGAATTATATAACCATTTTACAGATGAGGAAACTAAGGTTTGGAAAGACTTAGCAGCCTGCCAAGCTCACATAACTAGTGAGTGGTGGAGCCAGGATTCAAACATCACATGGGCACTTTCAAAAGCTCAGACTGGCTGCAATGAGGCTGCATATCAGGGGGAAACAGAAAGACGGGAAAATTGGGAGACCACTGCAATAATGTCAGCCAACAGCGACATGACCAAACTATGACAGTGGCTGTGGGGTGGGAAAATGGATGGCTTACAGAAATACTTCAGAGAAAAAAGATCACCAGGATTTGACTGGCAGGGTGGGAAATGAGGGAATGAAGCAATCAAGGAAAATTCTGAAGTTTCTGACTTAAACACCATGGACAAGTTGGTGGCACCATAAACAAAAATGGGAAAAAATAAGGAAGGACCAGAATTGAGGGGAAATCTTGAGCTGAATGTAATGTGCTTTTGAGATGCTGAGAAAAGGTTTGAGGGAGCAACTGGGCATGTGGGTCTGGAGCTTAGAGGAATGATATGAGCTAAAGATGTTAAGTGTGGAAGCTCTGATACACAGATGTTAACTGAGGCCAAGGTAGTGAATGAGCCTCCCTAGGAAAAGAAAACACAGCAAGAGGAGATAGTCATAGGACTGATTCAACATTACATGGCAGGCAGAGGGTAAGAGGCGGGCAAAGGAGACAAGAGGAGCAGTCAGAGAAGTCGGCAGAAATCAGGAAAACTGTGTCACAGAAACTGAAAGAAGTTGATAAGGACCCTTTCTCTAAGGGGAGAACACAGACCAAGAAAGATCTGGCTCTGGGTTCAATTCCTGGTTCCATCAGGATGACTTCAGTGAAGTTAACTAAATACTCTGAGCCTTAATTTATTAATCTATACTATGAACATTATGAAACTTAATCTACAGGGTTATTATAATAATTAGCAGTAAGACAGAACACCTATCACACTGTAAATTATCAATAAATGGCAGCTACTGTTGTTGCTCCTGTTTGTAAAATCAAAAGGTTTGGTTAGTGGCTTATTGAACCCAGCCCTGGGAAGCCCTAGGGGTTCTAAAGAACATCTTCAGGGAATGCCTGGCAGGGCCACACTGGGGCATCTGGGCTCCCCAGTCCTGTCTCAATCAGAACAGCTTTGCCTTCTTTTTCATTTTACTTCTTAAAATAAGTTTTAGGCACTTGCCTGGTGGCACCGTGGTTGGGAATCCACCTGCCAATGCAGGGGACACGGGTTCGAGCCCTGGTCCGGGAAGATCCCACATGCCGCAGAGCAACTAAGCCCGTGCACCACAACTACTGAGCCTGCGCTCTAGATCCCGGCTCCACAACAAGAAAGGCCACCGCAATGAGAAGCCTGCGCCCCACGCCGCTCGCCGCAACTAGGGAAAGCCTGTGCGCAGCAACGAAGACCCAACACAGCCAAAAAATAAATTAGTTAATTAATAAATAATAAGTTTTATTTTCATATCTGAATAATATTCATTTGAAAAAGGGGTCTGCAGCTTAAAGTGTTTTTCAAAAAGCAATGACTGGATCATCTCAATAGTCCCTTCAATTCATTTGGATTACAGCTTGTAATTCTTTTTTTTTTTCTTTTTTTGAATTTTTGAAGTTTATTTTATTTATTTTTTTATACAGCAGGTTCTTATTAGTTATCTATTTTATACATATTAGTGTATACATGTCAATCCCAATCTCCCAGTTCATCCCACCACCACCCACCCTCCCCGCCACTTTCCCCCCTTGGTGCCCATACGTTTGTTCTCTACATCTGTGTCTATTTCTGCCCTGAAAACCGGTTCATCTGTACCATTTACAGCTTGTAATTCTTCACCAAAGTAAAACATGTGAGAAATAAGGACAAAACAACACACTTGATAACATAATCCCTAACATGAAGCTTATTATTTATGATTATTTAATTAGAATAATGGTTATAAATCAATTAGCTCTGTTTCTCTACTGAAAATTGTACTAGGGTCACTGCCATTACTGCCATTGAAGCACCACAGCCTTATAATAGCAATTTTTTGTTTGTTTGCTTAAGATTATAACCACATGAACAGTGAAGAAAAGAGTTAAGCAGCATTAAAATCACAAAGGGCCTTCTTTTTTCATGAAAAATAAAGTTGGTTAGTGTGCTCAAATTACTTGTTTTCTTTTTGAAAGCCCTGCATGAAGAAAACCAATTAATAAAGAATCAAAATATCTCACCAGCCTTTTCTCACTGAAATCAGTACCTCTAAAAACTTTCTTTTAATATCCTTTTCTTATGCTATTGATTGTTTGTAACTAATCACTTTCCATGTCATCATTGTATGTGGTCCTCTTGTGATAATTATCCCACACTCTCCAGTTTAGTCTGTTGAGCAATCACCACTCTGGTGCAGCTGAAAATTCTCAGGGACACTAGCTTGAATCTCCATGGCACAGATGTCCTAATACTTCATTTTAAAATGGGACAAAGGTTTTACAGAGCCTTGCTGATCTTTTGTCCCAGACACTGGCTGTCTTTTTCATCTAGGACATAATCAAAAACGTACTGTATTAAAAAAAAATGTACTGTATAAGTTTTTTAACTACAACTTTAGAATTTATACTCTTCAATAGTAAGTCACTTCTCTTAAATGACAGAATTTGCTCCTATTTAATTGCTGGAAGTTTTAAGCAATTAAATAGGAGCTGACGGTGGATCAATAGTTGTCTTCATTTTAACAGCTCACCCAATAATGAGGAACATGAGAACTGCATCTGGAAGATTTGGTGTCAAAGGAAATGACTTCTGAAAGGCTGACTGATTTATTTGTGCTGATACTGGCACAGACTGCCCTACTTTAGGCAGGATGGTTAGGGAAGGTCTCTTTGAAGACGTACCATTTAAGCTGACACCTGAGGCAGCCAGCATATAAGAGTGGGGTAAGAATGTCTGGCAGCACATAAGAATAAAGAGTTAAGAACAGCATATATATATATATATGTATATGTGTGTGTGTGTGTACATATATATTTGAAGGACATTTTTTTCAACACCCCATCGGCCATTAATACAAATTGAAAGCCTGTTATAATCAAATCAATGTAGTCCTGGAAAAAGAATATCAACAAAGAGATCAATGGAACAAATCTCACAATAATTAAGCACTTAAGAAAGAAAAAGGAAATGCCACAAACCAAAAGAAAAGAGACTGATCACAGTATTTAGAAAGCTTTTCAATTATTAGGAAAACATCAAAATAAATACGTTCTCCCCACACAAAATTAAAAATAAGTTCCAGGAAGATTAAAGAACTAGGTATAAAATGCAAATTAATTAGAAAATAAAAAGAATAAATATAACATATTTAATGATATTCAGATAGGGAAGGACTTTCTAAACAAAAAACGAAATGTAAGAAATTACAAAAAAATTACAAATTACAAATGTAAGAAAAGTATAGTACATTTTACTGCTTAGAAATCTAGAATTATAAACATCAAAAGTCAAAAACTAATGAGCAAATGACAAAAACTAAAAATTATTCACAACTGGGAAAGTACTTTATCCTCACTATTGAAAAAGCCCATAAACGTCAATGAAATACTAAGACCTTACTGTCCCCAAGAGAAATTAACAAATAGGAATATACCAATCACAGACAATATGCAAATTGACAATAAACACATGAAAATGTAAACAAAGAATTGCAAATGAAAGCAAGGTAAGACAAAACTTTTTAATCTATGAAAGAGGTAAAAGGTTTTTTTCAGGCAAAAGATTTTTAAACATTATATGAACAGGTAAGGTGATACATGCATTCGTACATGCCTGATCACCTAAAGTGGTCCAATCCTTCTAGAAGACCGTGTGTCAATAAGTATATTCATCTCTTTTATTTTATAAGCACAAATGTATCATCCTTAGGAAGCAGAAACTATCTTCTAGCAATGTTGCTTTTCTCTCCAAATATAAGGGGGATAATATAGTAATTTGTAGGGTCATTTTTGTAACATTTTCTCATTACAAAGTAATAAATATAAGTGTTAAAACATTTTAAGAATACATAAATGTATATGGGAAAACCTCTCCTATAATTCCTTTGATCCCCTCTGATGAATAGATTCAATTTTTTAACAACCTATCATAGGAAAATAATCAGAAATGTGAAAATGTATTAATAAAGATGGCCATAACAGTAATACATATGACAAAAAAACTGAAAAGTGGGGAGACCTTCAAGATGGCGAAAGAGTAACACATGGAGATCACCTTCCTCCCCACAAATACATCATAAATACATCTACGTGTGGAACAACTCCTACAGAACACCTACTGAACACTAGCAGAGGACCTCAGACCTCCCAAAAGGCAAGGAACTCCCCACGTACCTGGGTAGGGCAAAAGAAAAAAGAAAAAACAGAGACAAAAGAATAGGGACGGGACCCGCACCAGTGGGAGGGAGCTGTGAAGGAAGAAAGGTTTCCATGCACTAGGAAGCCCCTTCACTGTCGGAGACAGGGCGTGGCAGGGCGAAGCTTCAGAGCCACGGAGGAGAGCGCAGCAACAGGGGTGCGGAGGGCAAAGCGGAGAGATTCCCTCACAGAGGATCGGTGCCAACCAGCACTCACCAGCCCGAGAGGCTTGTCTGCTCACCCGCCAGGGCGGGCGGGGGCTGGGAGCTGAGGCTCGGGCTTCGGAGGTCAGACCCCAGGGAGAGTACTGGGGTTGGCTGCGTGAACACAGCCTGAAGGGGGCTAGCGTGCCACAGCTAGCCGGGAGGGTGTCCGGGAAAAGTCTGGAGCTGCCGAAGAGGCAAGAGACCATTGTTTCGGGCGCGTGAGGAGAGGGGATTCAGAGGACCTCCTAAATGAGCTCCAGAGACGGGCGTGAGCCGAGGCTATCAGCACGGACACCAGAGACTGGCATGAGACGCTAAGGCTGCAGGTGCAGCCACCAAGAAGCCTGTGTGCAAGCACAGGTCACTATCCACACCTCCCCTCCCGGAAGCATGTGCAGCCCCCGACTGCCAGGGTCCCGTGATGCAGGGACAACTTCCCCGGGAGGACACACGGCGCGCCTCAGGCTGGTGCAATGTCACGCCAGCCTCCGCCACCACAGGCTCACCGTGGTGGCTCACCACCGCATTCTGTACTCCTCCCTCCCCCCAGGCCTGAGTGAGCCAGAGCCCCGGAATCAGCTGCTACGTTAACCCTGTCCTGTCTGGGCAGGAACAAACGCCCTCAGGCAACCTACATGGAGAGGAGAGGCCAAATCCAAAGCTGAACCCCGGGAGCTGTGTGAACAAAGAAGGAAAGGGAAATCTCTACCAGAAGCCTTAGGAGCAGCGGATTAAATCTCCACAATCAACTTGATGTACCCTGCATCTGTGGAATACCTAAATAGACAATGAATCATCCCCAAATTGAGGCAGTGAACTTCGTGTGATTTTGCCTGTGTAGCTTTACTTTTACCAATTGTCCTAGGGTTCTGTCTGTCCGTTTTTTGTTTTTTTTCTTAGTATAGTTTTTAGCGTTTGTTATCATTGGTGGATTTGTTTTTTGGTTTGGTTGCTCTCTTCTTTTTTTTTTCTTTTTTTTATTACTTTTTAATTTTTTTTATTTTCAATAATTATTTTTTATTTTTTATTTTAATAACTTTATTTTATTTCTTTTGTTTCTCCCTTTTCTTCTGAGCCATGTGGCTGACAGGGTCTTGGTGCTCTGGCCGGGTGCCAGGCCTGTGTCTCTGAGGTGGGAGAGCCGAGTTCAGGACATGGGCCCACCAGAGACCTCCCAGCTCCACGTAATATCAAATGGCAAAAGCTCTCCCAGAGATCTCCATCTAAACGCTAAGACCCAGCTCCACTCAACGACCAGTAAGCTACAGTGCTGGACACACTATGCCAAACAACTAACAAGACAGGAACACAACTCCACCCATTAGCAGAGAGGCTGCCGAAAATCATAATAAGGTCACAGACTCCCCAAAACACAACACCAGACGTGGACCTGCCCACCAGAAAGACAAGATCCAGCCTCATCCACCAGAACACAGGTACCAGTCCCCTCCACCAGGAAGCCTACACAACCCACTGAACCAACCTTAGCCACTGGGAGCAGACACCAAAAATAACGGGAACTAAGAACCTGCAGCCTGCAAAACGGAGACCCCAAACACAGTAAGTTAAGCAAAATGAGAAGACAGAGAAACACACAGCAGATGAAGGAGCAAAGTAAGAACCCACCAGACCAAACAAATGAAGAGGAAATAGGCAGTCTACATGAAAAAGAATTCAGAGTAATGACAGCAAAGATGATGCAAAATCTTGGAAGTAGAATGGAGAAAATACAAGAAATGTTTAACAAGGACCTAGAAGAACTAAAGAATAAACAACAAGGATGAACAACACAATAAATGAAATTAAAAATTCTCCAGAAGGAATCAATAGCAGAATAACTAAGGAAGGAGAATGGATAAGTGACCTGGAAGATAAAATAGTGGAAAAAACTACTGCAGAGAAGAAAAAAGAAAAAAGAATGAAAAGAATTAAGGACAGTCTGAGAGACCTCTGGGACAACATTAAACGCACCAACATTCGAATTATAGGGGTCCCAGAAGAAGAAGAGAAAAAGAAAGGGACTGAGAAAATATTTGAAGAGATTATAGTTGAAAACTTCCCTAATGTGGGAAAGGAAATAGTCAATCAAGTCCAGGAAGCACAGAGAGTCCCAGGCAGGAGAAATCCAAGGAGAAACACACGAAGACGCATATTAATCAAACTATCAAAAACTAAATACAAAGAAAAAATATTAAAAGCAGCAAGGGAAAAGCAACAAATAACATACAAGGGAATCCCCATAAGGTTAACAGCTGATCTTTCAGAAGAAACTCTGCAAGCCAGAAGGGAGTGGCAGGACATATTTAAAGTGATGAAAGGGAAAAACCTACAACCAAGATTACTCTACCCAGCAAGGATCTCATTCAGATTTCATGGAGAAATTAAAACCTTTACAGACAAGCAAAAGCTAAGACAATTCAGCACCGCCAAAGCAGCTTTACAACAAATGCTCAAGGAACTTCTCTAGGCAGGAAACACAAGAGAAGGAAAAGACCTACAATAACAAACCCAAAACAATTAAGAAAATGGTAATAGGAACATACATATCGATCATTACCTTAAATGTAAATGGATTAAATGCTCCAACCAAAAGACATAGACTGCTGAATTGATACAAAAACAAGACCTGTATATATGCTGTCTACAAGAGACCCACTTCAGACCTAGGGACACATATAGACTGAAAGTGAAGGGATGGAAAAAGATATTTTATGCAAATGGAAATCAAAAGAAAGCTGGAGTAGCAATTCTCTTATCAGACAAAACAGACTTTACAATAAAGAATGTTACAAGAGACAAGGAAGGACACTACATAATGATCAAGGGATCAATCCAACAAGAATATAACAATTGTAAATATTTATGCACCCAACATAGGAGCACCTCAATACAGAAGGCAAAGGCTAACAGCCGAAAAAGGGGAAATCGACAATAACACAATCATAGTAGGGGACTTTTAACATCCCACTTTCACCAATGGACAGATCATCCAAAATGAAAATAAATAAGGAAACACAAGCTTTAAATGATACATTAAACAAGATGGACTTACTTGATATTTATAGGACATTCCATCCAAAAACAACAGAATATACTTTCTTCTCAGGTGCTCATGGAACATTCTCCAGGATAGATTATATCTTGGGTCACAAAGCAAGCCTTGACAAATTTAAGAAAATTGAAATTGTATCAAATATCTTTCCTGACCACAATGCTATGAGACTAGATATCAATTACCGGAAAAATTTTGTAAAAAATACATACACATGGAGGCTAAACAATACACTAGTTAATAAACAAGAGATCACTGAAGAAATCAAAGAGGAAATCAAAAAATACCTAGAAACAAATGACAATGAAAACACGACGACCCAAAACCTATGGGATGCAGCAAAAGCAGTTCTAAGAGGGAAGTTTATAGCAATACAATCCTACCTCAAGAAACAAGAAACATCTCAAATAAACAACCTAACCTTCTACCTAAAGCAATTAGAGAAAGAAGAACAAAAAAACCCCAAAGTTAGCAGAAGGAAAGAAATCATAAAGATCAGATCAGAAATAAATGAAAAAGAAATGAAGGAAACGATAGCAAAGATCAATAAAACTAAAAGCTGGTTTGTTGAGAAGATAAACAAAATTGATAAACCATTAGCCGGACTCATCAAGAATAAAGTCTGAGAAGACTCAGATCAATAGAATTAGAAATGAAAAAGAAGTAACAACTGACACTGCAGAAATACAAAGGATCATGAGAGATTACTACAAGCAACCATACGCCAATAAAATGGACAACCTGGAAGAAATGGACAAATCCACAGTCAACACTGTGAAAATGACTATACTACCCAAAGCAATCTACAGATTCAGTGCAATCCCTATCAAACTACCAATGGCATTTTTCACAGAACTAAAACAAAAAATTTCACAACTTGCATGGAAACACAAAAGACCCCGAATAGCCAAAGCAATCTTGAGAAAGAAAAATGGAGTTGGAGGAATCAGGCTCCCTGACTTCAGACAATACTACAAAGCTACAGTAATCAAGACAGTATGGTACTGGCACAAAAACAGAAATATAGATCAGTGGAACAGGACAGAAAGCCCAGAGATAAACCCACGCACATATGGTCACCTTATCTTTGATAAAGGAGGCAAGAATATACACTGGAGAAAAGACAGCCTCTTCAATAAGTGGTGCTGGGAAAACTGGACAGCTACATGGAAAAGAATGAAATTAGAACACTCCCTAATACCATACACAAAAATAAACTCAAAATGGACTAAAGACCTAAATGTAAGGCAAGACACTATAAAACTCTTAGAGGAAAACAGAGGCAGAACACTCTATGACATAAATCACAGCAAGATCCTTTTTGACCCACCTCCTAGAGAAATGGAAATAAAAACAAAAATAAACAAATGGGACCTAATGAAACTTCAAAGCTTTTGCACAGCAAAGGAAACCATAAGCAAGATGAAAAGACAACCCTCAGAATGGGAGAAAATATTTGCAAATGAAGCAACTGACAAAGGATTAATCTCCAAAATATACAAGCAGCTCATACAGCTCAATATCAAAAAACAAACCACCCAATCAAAAAATGGGCAGAAGATCTAAATAGACATTTCTCCAAAGAAGACGTATGGATGGCCAAAAGGCACATGAAAAGATGCTCAACATTGCTAATTATTAGAGAAATGCAAAGCAAAACAACAATGAGATATCACCTCACATCAGTAAGAATGGCCATCATCAAAAAAGTCTACAAACAATAAATGCTGGAGAGGGCATGGAGAAAAGGGAACCTTCTTACACTGATGGTGGGAACGTAAACTGGTGCACCCACTATGGAGAACAGTACGGAGGTTCCTGAAGAAACTAAAAATAGAGTTACCATATGATCCAGCAATCCCACTCCTGGGCATATATCCAGAGAAAAACATAATTCAAAAAGATACATGCAACCCAGTGTTCACTGCAGCTCTATTACAATAGCCAAGACATGGAAGTAACCTAAATGTCCATCAATAGGTGAATGGATAAAGAAGATGTGTTTTATATATTTATACATATATATGTATACACACACATACATACACACACACACACACACAATGGAATATTATTCAGCCATAAAAAGGAATGAAATAATGCCATTTGCAGCAACATGCATGGACCTAGAGATTATCATACTAAGTGAAGTAATCCAGACAGAGAAAGACAAATATCATGATATCGCTTATATGTGGAACGTAAAAAAAAAAAAAAGAAACAAATGAACTTATATACAAAACAGAAATAGACCCACAGACATAGAAAACAAACTTATGGTTACCAAAGGAGAAAAGAGTGTGGAGGAGGGATACATTAGGAGTTTGGGATTAGCCACCACTCTCAACAGCATGTTTGGATAGACGATTAGGCCTGAAGTGCTTAATTTGTTAAAAGAAAGGTATTAAACAACCATTTTATTAAGATATGAAAATGAGAGACAACAACAAGGAGAAATTTAAGTGCAAATTAAAGCAAAGACTACTTTAAAAACTTTTAAGTCAGTAAATCTGCATGACAAAAAACTTGTACAAAATCTAAGAACAGCATGATGCTGTAGTAGTATCTCCTGAGCAAATGAGGAAGGTGATTTAAGAGACAGGTCACCTGTCAGAGCCAGGTTTTAACACCTTATTTCTAGAACTTTTATTTACTGTTTATTCATCAAATTTCTATACCACTTATAAATCTCTGAATACTTTAATGACTCATCCCATGCCTTAGTGTGTGAGTGTTTGACCTTACCAAAAACAGTCTTGCAAATCACAGTATTTTTCTGAAATGTAATCTCTAACCTGGGTTGGCAAGGGAAGTCCATAAGAAAGTTTAGTACTGTGGTTCCAAAAATAATAACAACAACAACAACAAAAATCACACGCAATTCCCTTTTAATGGTTTAAAGTCAAGCATTCTTTAAAAAATTCTTTCATATCTTTTCAAAGTCCTAACAATAAAGGAAAATTCCTTTACAAATCCACCACTGTTTTGCTATAGACACTTGAACTGAGTGGGAAAGATGTGACAAGTCAAGTCAAGATATTGGTACACAGAGAAAACGAAACAATACTCCTACACCGTTGCTTTAGCAGGGCCTGTTTGTGCTTAGGAGTATCACATCGATACCTTGTATTCCCGAATATTATACCCATCCTTCCTCTATGTTTTTATCATCAGGGATAAAACCTTGTCTTCAACTGCCTCTACTAACCTGCTCGTAAGAAGCAAACTTTCTCATCACGATACTCAGAATCCTAAATTCTCCCCGTTCTCCCTGCGTATCAACCTATTTCTGGCTCCAGTATCTGTCACTTCCGAGAGCACATCACCTGTAATTCTTTTCTGAAAGATCAGGCTCTCTTAACCTCCCACTGTGTCCTAATAATCCATAAGCACAGGGGACACCCCGATATTTGTTTCCTCAACTCCTGAGCTGCCGTCATGATATCAAAACAATCATGCCCCATGAAAATTCATGCTGAGGTGTCATGGCAAGATCCTCTGCTACTTTGTAATTCTCATATTCAACATGTATTGATAGTTCAAAGTAGCAGAAAAGAAGAGGGGATGTTAGCTTCAAGCACTGGCTGGGCTCAGAAAGACTGTTTACTTTAGGTCAGAGAGAGTGCGTATTTATTGCAGACAAGAAGGAACTAACAGAAAGTGAGCAAAGATTATGTGAAAGAAAATTAATGGAGACAGATTGCAGAGGAGGGAACCAGAGCTTAAATCTGTGATAGAAATAAGAAGCGAGCTTGGTGAAGGAGAGACAGTATCTCCTCTGAGTCAGAAGAGACGACGACAAGAACACAGGTAACTGCTGAGGTGATGAAGGTAACTGAGGGGTCCCAGCATAGACTTGGTTTCAGTAAAATGAGAGCAGGACAATTACACAGGGGTGGGGATTGGAGTGATGGAGAAAGTACTAAGAGACTTAAAAAAGAGACATACTTGTTCTGAAGAGAAGGAAACCAGAACTTTTCAAAGTCACAGAGGAGAAAAAGCAGCAGCTGTATTCTGCACAGCAGATATCTACAGCCTTCACAACAGACTATCTCAAGGAAGCTGCAAGATGCCTGGAAAGTACGAAAATGATGTCAAGAATGGTTCTGCTAAAAGTGACAATTTTGTCAAAACTGACTGGAGAGTGCGGCAAACGTTAATGGTTAAATATGGGGGATGGGTATAAGGAGGTTCACTATACTATTCTCTACTTTTGTGTACCTTTGGAAATGTTTATAATAAAAAATGTTTTTAAAAATTGCCTAGCCATCGTATGACCTCAGGAGCAATGGTTATCTTCCTCAGAAAGCTCAACAACTTGCCAGAACTTTCCAGAAGGTTTCAGGAACTTCAGAGACACAATTGCATACGGATACATACACTCTAGAGGACTGCAAAATTCAATGACAGGGAGGCAAAAAAAGTTTCTAGTTGACGAGGATTTGTCCCAAATTTGTTCTAAGGAGTGAGAAACACAAGTGAGCATTAAAATTAGGCTAAGCGTGTCAGGCGTGACAAACGGGGCCAGAAAATGAAAGCGATGAGGACAAGTATTTCAACTAAGCATATGCCTGAAGAACAATATTATAAAACTTACTTCATCTCCAGAACTTCCTCTAAGTGTTTTCTTCTCTCGGCCCGAAGGTTGGTCACATGAGTTTCCTTCTCTGCCAGTGACTGCTGAGTGCAGGACAGCGTCGCCTTCATGGACTCCAGCTCCTGTTTTACCTTCTCCATGGCCATCAGTAACTCCTCCACCTACGATCAATACAGAAAAGACAGAAACTGAGCATCTGGGTCAGGTATAGTCAGAGGAGCTGGGCAGTGGGCAACGCCTGGGTCCACAAAATTGAAGACACACCCATCAAAAATTCTGTACTCTCGCAGGATCAGACATAATTGGCAGTTAAAGAAATACATCTCTCATCTTCCCTCCGCTATAATTCTTCTCAGTTTAGGTCCAAAAAACCCTCATTTTCTTTTTGACAAATGTAAGGGCATCAGAAGTAACAGTGTGAGATATGAGAGATATGAACAGTGAGAGATATGATTAAATTACTGAGGGATTATTTTAAAGTCTTTAAGACACTGTAGGAAAACAGATGAAGTTTTCCAATTAATTATATCTATTCATTAGCACAGGTTCGGCATTACTTCAAATTTCTGTTGGGAAAGCAGCTCCAGTTGCTATATACAACACAAAAAAACATTTAAAAAGCATCTTAGTCACACTGACCTCTTCTTGATTAGTCCTAATATATCAGATTTTAATATGTGCAAAGTCTTCCCAATAAAATGGGTAAGTTGTGATGTATTAAAAGGAATACAGGGCTTCCCTGGTGGCGCAGTGGTTGAGAATCTGCCTGCCAATGCAAGGGACACGGGTTCGAGCCCTGGTCTGGGTAGATCCCACATGCCGCGGAGCAACTGGGCCCGTGAGCCACAACCACTGAGCCTGCGCGTCTGGAGCCTGTGCTCCGCAACAAGAGAGGCGGCGATAGTGAGAGGCCCGCGCACCGCGATGAAGAGTGGCCCCGCTCGCCGCAACTGGAGAAAGCCCTCGCACAGAAACGAAGACCCAACACAGCCAAAAAAAATTAATTAATTAATTAAAAAAACGAAAACCAAAAAAAAAAAAAAGGAATACAATGCATCTTTTTCTAAAACAAGAAAACGAATTATACATATGTGTATATATACACACCCACATATATATATTAAATTATACACACACATACACCATACACACAAGCAGAGAACCCCAAATTAGATAGAACTGGCCAACAAAGTAGATTATATCTCCCTGGAAGTCACAGAAATGCAAAATAAGACAATGCTATTAATTAAGTAGAAAACTGGAACACAAAATTACATATAAAATTATATAATTATATGTTAAGTTTTGTGTGCATTTGCGTGTGTCAAAAACCAAATGAAACATGCTAACATATTAACTGGTTGGTGTTACGGATGTTTAGAGATTAATGTTTTTTCATTTGAAAATTTCCTCATAGAAAATGGTCGTGTATTATTGATTGTGTATTATTTTTATAAGAAGAATTTACTTCGAATTTCTAAAAAGGAATAACAGATATATGCTTGCATAAAATGTCAACAGAGTCTATTCTAATTCTGAAACAAGTTGAAAAAATATTTTCTCAAGACATTCGGCAAGTATCACCTAAAATTAAATAGACAAGTCATCTAACTTTGTGTTCAGCTTGGCTTTCTTCATCTTCTGTAATAACCACATTTGTGGAACAAATTCCTATCAAAGGTTCAGACCTAAACAAAAACTACTGAGTAAAAACACATCTGTTTTGGCTTTTTCTCCGAATAGTTCCCAGTATTTGTTAAAACTGAGATCTTTATATTAAACTACATGCACAAATAAACCCTACCAGGACCAAATGTTACAAAATACAGCATGAGGCAAAGCAAATATATTTCACGACAATAAACTAGGTACCTTCAGGAACAACTTCATTTCTTTTAAGCCATCGCGATAAAACTGCCAATGAAATCATGTCCAGCTTTTTATTCTACAATGTTTTGAATTTCCCTAAAAACATCAAAATATTTCCTATTTCCTCAGTTAATAACCATTTCTATATTCTGACATGGCACTTTATGTGGGCAGTAAAGAAATATTAAAGCAAGCAGAAGAGTGATTAAAAGCAGTGACTAATGTCGGAGAGAGCTGGGTCTGAATCTTCAGTCCTGACTCCTAATTTTATGGTCGTTAGAAATTCCTTAACTCCCCCTGAACATTACCTTTCTCACACATAAAATGACAGTAGTAATATTACACCATAGAATTGGAAGGTTAAGTCAGATCACATATATATAACTCTTAAATTACTATATTAATTATATTAAGCAAGCAAAACTATGCTAACTAAAAGAAAACAGCCAATGGTATTGATTCCCAAGGAAATGGAGGGAAGTAATGAAGGAATCCTTCAGCCTTTGAATAATAGTCAAGTTTTTCTGTTTGTTTAACCTATTTCCATCTGAATAAGTCAAAGGCGAAAAAGAAATCAATCATGAAGTCCAGTCTGGAGATAATTCAAGAAATCAAGAGATTATATTACAACTAAGTCATGCAACTCAGGTGGAATCAGTAAATAGATTTTAAAACAAACTGGGTCTGGGTAATAAGTAGGAAAACAATACTGTTGCATAGGTCTCTTGGGTCTTTGCTGAGGTCCACAAATTCTCACAACTTCCGGTGACTAAACAAGTGCCTATCACTTCCCTAAGGAATGGGAAATAAAAGCAATAGGAATAATTATACTTGGTCCATGACCAAAGGTAGAGTAACAATCTCTAGAAAAGAAGCTTACTGGTCAATACTCTTCAACCTCAAATTTGATTTCTCACTGAGATACCAAGAAAAGTGTTTGAGTTTGGCAATCCCAAGAAACTGACATTTTCAAGTCAATTATGATACAGTTTGGACCTTACCAAGTTTCTAAATGTACATGTTGTAAAAAAAAAAAAAAAAAAAAAAAAAGGCATACCACAGAAATAGATGTGGGTAGTGGTAAATCGCTATGTTAGAACACTGAACCTGATTCAATTTCAGCCAGATACTTTATATTCTGCTCAAATTCAGTCTGTCTCAGATATTTACTGAGAATAACATTAAATTAACACCAGGTTGGGGGTGAAGGGTTTAGCCTTACTGACCCATACAATAACTGGTCTTGAGAACACTAGGAACACTGTTGATTCTGTACCCCTTATACTCATTGAAAGAAACCACCATTTCCAGGGAAGTCAAGACCAATTTGTCTTGCCAGATGCTTAGAACAAGGAATTACAAAAGGACAGTTTAGAATATACTCCACCTTCCTGGGTCATGTGTTGCTGTCATCAAAGGAAAAATTCTTGTTTTCCTCTTTTGGAGGAGAGGGGGTGAACAGGTGGTGGTTGTTTACCTGAATACAGAATAGACTAGTATGAATAAAATAGAATGAAAAGATGGTTGAGAAAATACGTAAATAGAAAAGTCTGAGCTGGAAGTTTCTGGTCCCTTTCTTTCCGGTCAGCCTGTACTTTGGTCCTAATGTATATGACAGTGTCCCAAAATGCTTAGTCTACATTCATCAGGATTATGTGCATGTTGCATCTAGAGCACTTAGGGTAAAATTTTTCTTCAAAGAATTTTACCTTTAGGTTGAAAAGAAATATGTTCCTTGTAACATGGTATAGAAAAATATTCCACAAATGGGACTTCCCTGGTGGTGCAGTGGTTAAGAATCCACCTGCCAATGCAGGGGACACGGGTTCGAGCCCTGGTCCAGGAAGATCCCACATGCTGCGGAGCAACTAAGGTCGTGCACCACAACTACTGAGCCTGCGTTCTAGAGCCCACGAGCCACAACTACTGAGCCCAGGTGCCACAACTACTGAAGCCCATGCGCCTAGAGCCCGTGCTCCACAACAAGAGAAGCCACCGCAGTGAGAAGTCCGTGCATCACAAGCAAGAGTAGCCCCCGCTCGCCACAACTAGAGGAAGCCCGCGCACAGCAACAAAGACCCAACGCAGCCAAAAATAAATACAGAAAATAAATTTATTTTAAAAAAAATTCCACAAAATAAATCTGATCATCAGCGGAATAAAATTTCTGTGCTGCCTATTTTATGCCAAGGGCTATTGTAAGTACTGTAAACAAACGTAAACAAACACAACCTTTGGACCAGAAACCAGGTTCTTCAAACGACACTTGAAAACCTGAGATCCTTTAGGCATCCCATAAAATTTGTTTCTTTAACCCAAATTTCACAAAAAGGCAAAAATAATCATATTCAATCTGAGTAATTTAACCAGGAGAAAAGTGCCCAACGCAGAGAAGGTTATACCTAAATATTTGTTTAGTGAATAAAAGACACAAGAGGTGAACTGCTACAGCTGGCCAAGACTAGAGCAAGAACAATGATCAGAAATATACAGGTTAAAGAATTTCTCTAGTCAGAAAAAAAAAAAAAAAGCTAGATATTTTTAAATGTCTGAATGTTTGTTTCGCGGGGTTAGAAGGCAACATAAGGAGAAGTGGTTCAGTACCCTGGATAGCTCCAGGGAGGCACAGTTTCTCAAGTCCCAGATCTACTTAGTTGCTGGTGTCTTCCAGCTGCAATTTCCCTGTTAAAGGGCTCTGTCATTTTTAAGCCAGATTCATGCCCCATAAAAACAGAATAGACTCCTCAACCCCATCCTCACCCCGAAACACATGGAACAAATACGCACACAGAGAAGTCTAGCCTGTTCGTTAAAAAGAGAGTATCTTCTGTCCTGACCAGGGAATAAACCTGTCACTTTAGAAAACTGATCCAGGAAGTCTTATCTCTTGCTGTGTGACAGCTGATCCTGAGAGGGCTCACCACCCAGATCTAGAGTAAGGGTTTACCCACGGGATCGATAAAGTAGCTATCTTCGAGTTGAAGTAAAACGTATTACCTCACCATAATTCAGTGTTATAAACTCAAATCAATAAATCTCTTTCTGAAGAAGACTCTACCGGAAGCATAGTACCTCTCCATAACATTCACATAAGTGAAGCAACTTACCCATGAGCTATGACTACAAAGTCGTGGTAATGATTATAAAGTAACAAGAACTGTAAAGTAAAATGACACCATTTCATATCTCAAAACTATACAGAGCTAAAGTAAAATACTGACAAACAAAAGAGCCTCATCTTTACTATTCTACTTATTTTGCTTACCTACTGAGTTCCTAAATCTTTGCTTGTTACTATACCGTAGCAGTCATCTTATGGTTGGACATTTATTTGCATAGTTTCTCCCATACTAGATTGCAAATTTCTTGATAGGAGGGATCATGTATCATTCACCATGGCCAATGGTATCCTGGACACAGTAAATGTTCAATAACTGTTTATTGAATTAAACTGAGTTGAAGTAACTCATCTCTGGTTTATGAAACTTCTGTTTTCATAGCGATACGAGTGGGAGCCATCCCAGGACACAATCATGTCACTGTAGAGAAAAAGGAAGAGTTGTTGGTTCTTATAGTAAACGTAACGAAGAGATTTGGGGCATCTGGAAATATTTACCCCATAAAGAATCCTATGAGAGAAAGTAATACAAACCATACCTTCCCTTCTGCTGAGAAATCACAGAAGATTCTATTTCTGTCGTATTTTTAAATCCCCAAAGACTGTATTATGAGGGAGAGAAATATAAAAACAATTGAACCCTTGAGGAAAACACAGGTCAAAAGAGATTCCTTTTAAAGAAAGAAAAAGGAGGCAGGGAAGAAAAGCAAAGGGGGAGAGGAGGAGGGAGGGAGGGAAGGAGAAAGGACGAAAAGAAAGATGATGCTGTTAAAAGTGATGCTGGAGAGTAATGAAAGTTATGTCTTGACAGATGGTGAGAAGGTTAGGATAAGCAGCACCACCCAAAAATTGTACAAGTAGAAAATAAGCTTATTCTTGTTGGTCCATGGATTATATTACACGGAATAGAGGAATGGTGGGTATGTATGTTTGTTCGTTTGTTTGAAGATTACTTGTTGGGCAAATGCTTCCAGGAAATGCTTTGGGAGAGTTCACTTAGATATCTTGCAACAGACGCTCAACTTCAATAATCTCAAAAACTGCCCAAGTTTTCCAAGGCAAATCCACATTGTATGCTCAGTCTCACCAAATTCATATACGCTGTCCATTTTTATTCTTACGTAAAATTTATCTTACATGAAATTATCAAGTGTTTTAAAATAGTTATTAAGAGTTTGGAGCACTCATGTTAGAAAATTAAGTGTTACCAAGTGAGGCTCCTTTTTTTTTTTTTTTTGAGGCCCCTTTTTAATTCAAGACGTTTTCCATTTTACTGGGAATCAATTCTGTCTGGTGTTTCTAATCCAGCATGTTAAAAAATCATCCTACAAGGCCTCTGATCTTGTTTAAACACTAAAATTTCACAGTACAGATCCAAATTTCCATAAAAGTGACTCTGCTAGTGAATCCATTTCATTTGTCCCCTCCATCTGCAAAGAATAGATTTTTCTTTTCTACCTCAAGAACACCTAATCCTTACATTTTAAGAAACAGTACTTGAGTGCTTTTACTGCCAAAAGTCTCATTGTAATATAGCTGGACTATTCCCCTGTGAGTACTAGTTAGTGCTATTGCTTGTTCACACATGCTTTTTTAATTTCAAGTATGATTAGTTATAGGCAAGTCACTGAATATTTAAATTTGGTACAGACAGGTTTTCAAACTACCTGTGAACAGAAGCCTGTAAATTAGAGGGAGTGTGGGAATATGAAATCTGAGCAGAGCTGTTTAAAATCTGGCTGTTGTACATTATGCTCCCTTCCTTACCTGTAACACCTGCTTTCTGCGGAACCAGAAGTCTGTGTCTCCTGTGGCTTAGGTTTTAGACCGGGGTGAGCGTTGTAACAGCCTCACCATAATGTCTGGCATGTTCCAGACTCCCCTGTGGTTGAGAATATGCATAAGTTGAGATGGATTAGGGAACAGCAGAATCTTCAAAGCCGAGAGAGAAGTCCAGAGACCACAGGGAGACCTCAATGCCCATTACAGGCTTAAAGAAAATAAAAATAAAACTCTAGAATAGTATTGACTTGCTAAAACCCAAAATGAACATAAGTATTAAATTTTTACTAGACTGTAAATCAAACCTTAACAAAAACCTAAGTCATCAGTTTAAGAGGAAACCAAACTGTTGTAATTCTAAACCCAGAGGCAGTAGTGCGGTGTGAGATAAAATGCGTGAGACCAAAAATTGGCAAGTTCTGGCTTCTTTTTCCTATTCTGTTTCTTCTGAAATGTACCACCGAGCATATCACTTAACGCTCCTAGACCCTGGATTTCCATTTTTTCATCTGTAAAACAAAGAATCTGGACTAGAAAATAACTAAACTTGCTTCCAGAAATAAACAGGCATTTCATTCCATTTGAACTCAAATCTGACTTGCACTTGAACAGTTCTAAAAAGAGAGAACACTTTGTGTCTTTTATAAATGTGTTATAAGTTTCCGAAGTTAAACTCTAGTTCCTTATGAGGGTAATATGCGTTTTTCTTTCAAAACAATTCCAGATGATAGGAATGAGGACAAAGACCTGAAGAAGTGAAAATATATATATATATATGAATCTATGTGTGGGTATATGTATCTCCAGTTCCAGAGTATATTCTCATTTTCTTCCAAAATCCTGCAAAGTTATAGAAAGTAGAGCATAAGGGCCAACATAGCAGCTCCTGGCTTGAGGTATGTCTCCTTCACCACTCCTCTGAGTAAACCAAGGAGCCAGAACATGTCAGCAGCAAGAGAAAGCTTCCTGCAACATCATACGAGAAAAGGCCCATATCAGAGTCTAAAACTAGGCTGCCAAGAATTGCACTTAAGTTGTCGGAACCACAAAGGACAAGGTATCTGCCGCTCCTCTCCTACTGTATTCCATGGTCTTATCATGAGGGACAAAACTACAGCCAGCCTGTACTCAGAGCTGTGGTCCTGCCCTGGCAGCTTGAAATCCTAGTCAGACAGGCCACATGATGCTAATGGAGAAGTCTAAAACATTTAGCAGCGTCAGAAATGAAAAACAGCTCAAGAAAACCCAATGAGGATCCAAGCACTGAGAATGACGTATTTCCTAATGACCAAATCCAAGTTTGGTCCACTGAGACATAGGCCGTCTCTTAGAGTGAAATACCTTAGACAACATTAATTAATACTGTGAGTGATGGTTGTTAAAAAGCAAGGCAGAAGAAATATTCAAAGTTTAACCTCAAGGAACATGTGTAAACCATAGCTTTGAGAGGAGGTGGCAAACATATAGGTGACTTCCCTGTTCTGTTTATCTAGCAAACAGTCCTAATCAATAACATTAGTCTTTTCTATAGTACCTGGCTCTCAGTTCCACAGTCTTTCTCAACAGCCAGGCCTTACTAATCAACCTGAATTGGCATGAGAAAGAAAACCTATTTACCCCTTTTCCTATAGGAGAAAAGAGCCCTGTGTGTGGAGAACTGGGAAGCCTTGTTAGTCCTTTGGGCTTCACCATTAACCAGTTAGACAAGTCACTTTGTAATTCAAGGCCTCTCCACCCTTAAGAATAAAATTTCGAGTAGGGCTGGACTATCTCTAAGTTTCCTTTGTGTGTTCAAGCCTCATATATTTATAATCTTAAGCGATGGGGAGTATCTATGACGACTGAAAAAAGCATGACTATCCCATAACTCAAAGAAATCAAGTTACTCATTGAAGTTATCAATTATCGTTATTTTTTTTCCTCCTGAAGAGCTGCAGATACTAATTATAAGATTCTTTGTCCAACAGTGGTTATTTAAGCCAGGAAATATATTCTAATCCAACTCCTTCACAGATGAGGAATTAGATTTTCAGAAAGGTTAACTGATTTGCATAATGTCATGCCAGTAAATCTGAATACCCAGATTATGATTATCAACACCAAGGTTATTAGCACAATTATTAGTTTTTGTGGAGTTTACAGAGTGGTTTCCAAACTGCAAACCCAAATCTATTGACAAGCCAGTACCTATCCTCCATCATGGTCTCGTTTGTGGTGATTTCTTTGTACCTGAAGACATTTAAGGTGCCTACGTTCTTTCGATTCCTTCCGATTCCTTTTGATTCCTTATTCATTGAGCACATTGTACTCATCCATTCATACCTGCAATTTGCCAGTTTCCCAATTTAGCATCTCTGAAATATTTACTAGTGGGGAGTATACTTCTTTACCGCATCATAACTATGCAAAGTAAGACCTTATCTAACACAAGCCCTGTGGAACCCAAAGGGCAACCATTTACTGCTACCTTTTTGTCTATTGTCTTTTACCTGCATGTAGTTGCCGTTTATGCTTCCTTGAGCGGAAATTAATTAACTCCCTAAAAATCATCATGATACGGCATAAAATGATCTTAATACGTCACTGTGTCTGTTGTCTAAGCTTGAATCCAATTTTCAAGTGCTTTATGTTGATTTGATAAGCAAGAAGAGGCATTTCAGGTTGTACATGAAATAAATGAACATAAATTCACCAAGTGACCATATTCCTGTGGGAGCAAAAGGAGGCATGGTATTTAGCATAAATGAGTGTAAGTGGTGAGTTAGATAAGTAGTCAGGAGACCCGAATTCCATCCTCAACTTTCACACTAAAGGTACAAACTTGCACAACTTTCCTCACTTCCTTGAGCCCCAACTAAAAGTGAGGGAGTTCAACTCGCTTTTCTAAGATTAGATTCATATCTATCATTTTATGACTACCATGGGCAGCCCTGAATACCCCCTCCTCTGCATGTATGGCAGCTCTTCTGGGCAGTTATCTAATACTTCACGTGGCAGCGCACACCAGCCCCTGTGCTGTGCTTCGCCAGGATGGCCCACTGCCAGACCGCAGGCACAGCCTCCGGCCCTATGACGAATCCCAAGCATCCCAGGGCAGCAGTCAGTAGCAGCCTGCTTCAACAAAACCTAAGAAAACAAAACTTCTCATCTTCACCTTCAGTCTTTACTACACGGGACAAATTTAAGACCTTAATGGCTACTTTTTCCTCCAGTGTAAATTGCCAGGCCAGCTGGCTCTAAAATACTTCATAAAGCATGCAAAAAGCCCCAATTCCATAGGCATGTATCACTGCACTAAGAAGGGACCTTGGAGAGTTTTAATATTAAAAACTGAGACCCACAGAATGGAGATGTTAGGACTAGAACCAAGCGTTCTTGATTCCAAACCGGTGTGCTCCCAAGGAGAATTTATCAAAGTACAGAGAGAATTCACAACTTCTTACTTCAGTGGATTTTAGTGGGGGTTTCTGTAACACATCATGCAATCTAGTGTTTTCTTAACATTCATGGTGAAAATTTTAGAAATCTCCACATCTTGATTGTTATAGTGAAGCAGTACAGTAATGAGACAAAGCATTTGTTCTCGAGCTAAAATCACGTCTCCTTCACTTATATTTGGCCAAGTTAACTTCTTTGCACTTCTTTTCGCCGTCTGAAAAATGGCATTAAAAATGCTTTCAAATTATTTTTGAAAGTTAAAGACAGATAGCTAATGTAGCATTAGTAGTGCTGTGCCTTCACACATTCCTTAATGGAGTCAAAAGACATATGTTGTCTGACGGTCACAACAAATCTTACAAATTAAAGTATCTCTTCAATGTGGCCTGATATCCCAGTTGGCCCTTGGGCTAACATACTAAGATGCACTAGTGATCTTGAGGACATTTCCTGCAAAGGTCCTGGACTGATACTGTTCTTTGTTTCCAGGACTCTTAGAACCAAGCTGCATGGAAATATGACTGGGGATTTGAGAAGATATTTTGTTTTTTAAACACAAGTTTAAATAAACTTAAGTAATGGAAATAAAAGAAAGTTCTTATCTTTTTTTTTAATCTCAAGATGGTACAGGAGAGGCTACAAACGTACCACTTCCTGGTAATGTAGAAATAATTTCTGAGAACATTAATCTCAACACAGCAATTTCAACCAACACACGTGTGCATTCATTATAAAAACAAATATCAGCTGCAAGACGTATTATTCAATGTAGGATCAGACAACTAGTCCTTAATACCTTACCTGTCTAGTAGAAATCACTACAATGCAACTTATTTTTACTGTGTATAATGTCACTCTAATTTACCTGGAAAGGATTAAATTGTGTTCAGCATTTTCGTTTTAAGAAGCATGAACTCGTTAAATTTAAAAGTTTTTTAGTTAAAATGTTTATAACATAGAATCCTAAAATAGTTTTCTCCTGATAGTCTGCCTTCCTCTATATGTACAAGCAGTCATATGTGATGATCTGACTGGACCTGTTTAGAAAGAAAAGGCAACTTTGCCCAAGAAGCTACTTTGCATGAACCTGAGATGAGGTGGAAGAAGGAAAATCACTGGACTGACTGAAGCAGAGTGATGATTAGGGATCAATGAAAATAGAACAGTAAACTGAGGGCCATGAATCCTAGCACAGCAAACAGGAGTAAATGAAAGTTTTCAGGAAAATAGTTATGTGGGATGCATATGCAGTCAACTAACCTTTGACAATGGTGCCCAAAACACAAAATGGGGAAAGGATAGTCTATTCAATAACTGGTGTTAGGAAAATTGATACCCACATGCGAAAGAATACCATAGACAAAACTTAACTTGAAATGGATTAAGGACTTAAATGTAAGACCTGAAACCATAAAACTTCTAGAAGAAAACATAGGTGGTAAGCTATTTGACATAGGTCTTCGCCATATCTTTCTGGATTTGACACCAAAAGCACAGGCAATAAAAGCAAAAATAAACAAGTAGAACTACATCAAACTAAAAAGTTTCTGCACAGCAAAGGAAACAACCAACAAAAGGAAAAGGCAACCTATAGAATGTGAGAAAACATTTGCAAACTACCTATCAGATGAGGGATTAATATCCAAAGCATGCAAAGAACTCATATGCCTCAATAGCAAAATTTAAAAAAAAATCCAATTAAACAGTGGGCAGAGGACCTGAATAGACAGTTCCCCAAAGAAGACATACAAATGACCAACGGATATATGAAAAGGTGCTCAACATCACTAATCATCAGGGAAATGCAAATCAAAACCACAATGAGATATGACCTCACTACCTATTATAATGTTTA
Source organism: Balaenoptera acutorostrata (assembly GCF_949987535.1). Classification (NCBI taxonomy): domain Eukaryota; kingdom Metazoa; phylum Chordata; class Mammalia; order Artiodactyla; family Balaenopteridae; genus Balaenoptera; species Balaenoptera acutorostrata. The sequence goes on along the minus strand of NW_026646805.1, from coordinate 175,133 downwards.
TTATGAAAAAAGACATGAGATAACAAATCTTGGTGAGGATATGAATAAAGGGAACCCTTGTACACTGTTGGTGAGAATGTGAATTGGTGCAGTCACTATGGAAAACAGTATGGCGGTTACTCAAAAAGTTAAACATAGAACTACCGAATGATCCAGCAATCCCACTTCTGGATACATATCCAAAGGAAATGAAATCAGTATCCCAAAGAGATATCTGCATTCCCATGTTCATTGCAGCATTATTGACAATAGCCAAGAGAAGGAAACCTGTGTCCATCAATGAACGAAGAAAGAATATGTGGTATATATATTCAATGGAATATTATTTAGCTATAAAAAAAGAAGGAAATCCTGTCATTTGTGACAACATGAATGAACTCGGAGGGCATTATGTTAAATGGAAAAAGTCAGACTGAGAAAGACAAATGCCACGTGGTATCACTTATATGTGCAATCTTAAAAAGAAAAAAAAAATTGAATAGAAACAGAATAGAAGGGTCCTTGCCAGGGTCTGGGAGATGAGGGAAACAGGAAAACGTTGGTCAAACGTACAAACTTTCACTTTTAAGAAGAATATGAATAAGTTCTGAGGATCCAATGTACAACATGGTTACAGTAGTTAATAATACTGTCTTGTATACTTGAAATTTGCTGAAACAGACTTTAAGCATTCTCACCACCAAAAAAAACAAAAACAAAAACAAGGGTATGGGGGTAGAGGGGAACTATGTGAGGTGATGAAAATGTTAATTAACTTGATCAGGACCAGTATTTCCCAATGTCTAGGTGTATCAAATCAGTTTGTACACTTTAAATATATACAATTTTATTTGTCAATTATACCTCAAGAAAGCTGGGAAAATAAGAACTAATATTTAGTAAATGAAAAAAAGTTATGAGGTAGGTGTTTAGGAAATATTAATTAGGAAACACTGTACAGACAGGACTAGAGCAGACAGGTACTGCAAACAAGGAAGTAATCTCTCTCTTCTTCTATGGCAATAAACTAAGAGTACCCAAGCCTGACAGCAATTCATCAGCAATGTCCAAAAATTCAGATTCCCAAGAGAAAGAACAAACGAATAGGAGAGAAGAGATGCTACGTATATCCTCAGCCCATAGCTTTATCTGTTTTCAGTCTACAAACCAGTTTCTTACAGTCCCCTGGGAATAGGAACATGAACCTGCAGGAGGATAATGGCTGCTTTAACATCTCTCTCTAAGCTCATCAACGATGTGCTAATAGTTCATACATTTAAGCCAGACACTCATAACTCATTTTCAGTGGTGCAATTGTCTAATAAATTGTTGGAAACTTTAAAAAATCTTCAGTGTTCCATAGAAATGGAAGCCTTTTCACAATAATTGAAACCAGTAATGCAAAACAAATGTATTTCCTTGATAAATTTAGTTTTAAGTAAGCTTTAATTTATATGCTACATTTTTTAATATAGTTCAAGTTTTGGCAGAGACATGTTTATTTTAATTGTTGGCCTTCAAAACTCTAGCTTAGGAATAAGCATCTGCTTCTTTTCAATTTTCCGCATAAACTGGGTAAATTTCTTCAAGTTGCAAATGAGGGGTGAATATACACTGTATTGCTTCTGGAAAGGTTACAAAATTGCAGCACTTTTTGTGAATCCTTTATGAGAGATCTTACAGCATTACCCTTAAATCTTAACTAGGGTTCTTATAATGTACTTATATTTAAGCTGTTTTCAAAGAACATAATACATTAGCATCTAGACCTTGTGCCCAAATATCCCTCTTTGGAGCACTTGTCGAATACTCTAATACATTTTGAACTCCTCTCATTGCTTTATAGAGATTCACAAAACACATGGATCCTTTCTCTAAGATGAAAAACCTCCCAGAGGAAAAGCACAAACACAGCCTCAGCCCACCTATATTGGAGACCCTGTAAACAATCTGACAAATAATAACATACAGTGCGTATTTCTCCAGCTATAGCCTTTGGAGGAAATCAATAAAACTTTCAGAAAATTAAACTTAGAGCTCTTGAAACACTGTAGGAGGTAACATTCATCCTTTGCAAATACCTTAAGAAAACTGACTTCTGAGAGAATCCAATCCCTATTATAAAATAGTCTTCCTTCACCAGTAATGGCAACACTGGTAAAGGCACTGCTAAGCATGTTTGCACTCATCTGAACCAAGCAGGCATAGAACCTAGGTAACAACGCCCACTGGCTATTAATATGATTGAAACTATCTGTGAATTGGGACTCAGTTGATATTAACATGTAAAACCCCTGAAAATCTACAAGAGCATTTTCTTCTGGGGTGTTTTATTTCGTCGGTTTCTTTTTCAGTCTACCTTTTAAGGTATTACCCAATCTCCATGTTATGTATGGTGTCTAGCCATGGTACTGATGTTCATGATTCCATGAAATGGCATCTTTGCTTTACAAAGTATCAGGCTTATAACAGAGAGAGTGGTGAAGGACTAAGAAACATACTTTAATAGAGCCAGTTAACTTGCTGGACACTAACATCCAGTCAGGAGCCTCAAGTAACATCTCTGCCCAAAAGTTTCAATTGCTAAATATCAAGGGAATAATACCAAGGCCCAATCACAGAGTAGCAAATACCAGAGGCCTCGGAAAATCCCAAGAGAATAGCTTCAATGGCAGTGATTCTCAAATGTTCAAGGTACACAACAATCACCTGGTGAATGTGTAAAAACAGTTTCTGAGGCCGATCCTCTGAGATTTTAATTCAGCAGGTCAGGCGAGGTCCATGAATTTATAGTTCTAACACGACTGGCGGAACCAGAGCTGCTGCTCTGAGGAACACACTTTGAGAACCACTGCCCCACCACTATTAAATCATAGTCGGCAGTCTTGTAAAATGCAAGTTGATTTGCATGTTCATTAAAGTTTGAGAATCACTGCTTTAGGAAATGAGGCAACAGGTTTGTTTGGTTTTTTCCTTCCTCCTGTGATATCAGGATAGGGAGATGGTGAAAAGAGATGTTTTCAAAAGAAAGTAAGTGCTTAAATCACACTCTTTGTCATGAAACAAACCTATCTGGCCACCTTGCTCACCTTCCTCAATGAAGCATCACTCACTCCTTCCTTTATCCACCTCTCCATCCTCACTGTACCTTACCTAGGGCTCACGAGGAGACAGAGGTCCCATATGAACTTCAGATCTGCATGTTATAGATTTCCCGGGAAAATCTAGAATTCATATAATTGTTTTTCTAGTCCATAAAAATTACACTGGCATTAAACAAAGAATCAAGTTTGAATTACATACGTTTAGAAAACTTTTCATGTAAATAACTTCACAAGAAATTCACAGAAAAATATTTTTTTAGACTGATTGGCAACAGGGCCACGACAAGAGCAAGAAATGTCAACAGAGTGGCCTCCAGTGGTCACCCATGTCTCAGAGATGGAGGAAGGAAAGATAGCCTCTTGAGTGATTTGCACTGTATGTAATTTTACATTACATGTAATTACGTGGACTAAACCAAGTGTAACACAGAAGACTAAACATGCTATCATTCCATGTGATGAGCCTCTACAAAGAGGAAAAAACAGAAGATGTGAAAAAAAACACTTTTTTTCTACTTTAATTTTGTACCTATATGACATGATGAATGGTCACTAAACTTACTGTGATAATTATTTCATGATGTATGTAAGTCAAAGCACTACGCTATATACCTTAAACTTTTACCGTTCTGTATGTCAATTATATCTCAGTAAAACCAGAAGGAAAAAAAAAGTGGAAGATGTGAATATATCAAGCCTTGGCAATGGGAAAGGCCTAAGTCCACGTGACTAATCACACCTCCTTCTTGCTGATTCATGCTATTGTAGATTCAGCAGCTCCAGCAGCAAAACAGCTTATCTGTTAATAAGCTACAGAAAGATGAGCCCGAAGTCCCATCACGCACTGCAGAAATGTGAGTTGAACTGGCAAACATCTCCCAATCCACCACAATAACCCCTTGCCTCGCTTACCTGAAACTTTCACACATACCACATCTCCCCAATTATTTCCATAATCAGTGAGCCTATTGCTGATCTAAAACCTGACACATACATGAGTAGATTCCAGGTCTGTTAAGTACCAGGAGCAAAGGAGGACATAGAAAAACACCGCATTTAGTCTCATTTTCTCTGAGAAATTCAGTGCACTGCAAGACAGCACTGGACTGAGAACACGGAACCAAGGTTCTAACACCAGTTTTTCTACCAGATACCTTGAAGCAAGTCACTTGGCCTCTTTCATTTCATTTCTTTCAAAATTAGACTACATTATCATTCAGATACTTCCATATCTAGGAGTCTGTGATTATGCTGAGTATCCATGCTATTAGAAAGCCAAAGAAACAGCTACTCAGAAGCACATGGAAAATAACCATCTTGGATGAGACTTAAGAGCTGCAGTGGCACTAGCTCCACACAAGGCATCCTAATCCCAGGTCCGAACTCGGTACTGCAGGCTGCCCAGAAACTGGGGCATATAATAAGGTTTATTCATATGAGCATCCTTCCGAACTTATTCAACCAGAAGTCTTTCATGAATACCACCCAGATGCTGAAATTAGGATCGCCATCCTTAGGTATCAGGGATTAAAGTATGATCCAAAGAGTTCAAGTTGCCTACAAAATGTCTACAACTGCATGGAAGTTGAAGGACTCACTCACCTCATTCCCACCACATCCTGCAAAGCCTTTTCTTAGAAGGAAATCAGAAACTCCCTTTTTTGAAGACAGATGGGTAATTCATGTACAACCATCTATGAGACTGCCTGCATGGGGCCTCCTTGTTTGAAGACTACACAGATTTTAAATTAAAAGAACCATCTATGTCAACTCTGCCTAGATGATGTGTTCAAAGGGAAGACTCAAAGCAGCAAACTAGAGGGAACTTTTCGTTTACTTATTTCTAAAAAGCCAAATAAAGCCTCTAGGAATGGTTATCTGTCATTTCCTTTCTCAGCACCCACTGTTCCTTCTTCTGGCTGCAGTCACAATTTTTATTTGCAAACCACGACTACCGCCCTCAGTGGACCCATGTCTTCTGTCCCAGGGTTCCTTTTCCTCTAAGAATTTTATGATCTGCATGAATCACTTTGCATAGATAACTAAAATTGATCATTAAAATTGGAAATTAAAAAAAAAAAAAAAGAGCATGCAACACCCCGTTCTTATTTTGCTTCAAGGATACTCCTACTGAGCTCATGGAGCTGAAAGCTGCAAAAACTTGAAGGATCCTCCTCTCAGGTTGAAAGACTAGGACATGAAGTACCCAAGTATGCCACACAGAGTTCAAGAAAAGGAATACAGCCAGATCTTCCATCTAAGTATCAGGAAGAAATCGGAGGTAGGGAAAAGAATTGGGGTAGCTCAGCAGTAGCCTTTTTCTTAACGTCAGAAGCCTGATTTTTATTCCGAAACAAGACTATAAAACAACATTTCCCAGACATTCTCGCATGGAGGTGTAATCATGTGACTGTGTCTGGGCCAATGACCTGCAAGAACAAGTGTTATGCTGGCTTCCAAAAGGCTCTGGCGAAAGTCCAACTTAATGAAATGAAAATGTCTGATTAGACCTTGACTTGTCCTGACAACTCTGGTCAACTATTAATGCAAGGAGTATCATGAGGAAGAAAGAACTGCTTGCAAATGGACAAAGTAAGCAACAAATACCCCTGTCAACAGCATTAAATTATTTATCAATCACACACTACAGGTTATATCACAGTAGTTACAATGATGGAGGCCACTGGGTCCTCACCAACAAAAAGACTGGTTCTTCCACTTTTAGGACAGTTATGTAGAGCAGGGGTCCCCAACCCCCCAGGAACCTGGCCGCACAGCAAGAGGTGAGTGGCGGGGAGCGAGCGAAGCTTCATCTGCCGCTTCCCATCACTCACATTACCACCTGAACCATACCCCCAACCCCCCGTCCGTGGAAAAACTGTCTTCCACGAAACTGGTCCCTGGTGCCAAAAAGGTTAGGGACCGCTGATCTAGAGGACTACAGCGCACTCAGCGTTTATCAGGAGTCTGTGCTTTCACAGAATCTACTCTTCAGTAAGTCTACGAATCTTTTATCCTTGGCCCTAAACGCCAAAATCAGGGTTGTACTTTATTATAATCAAGGTGTTCCGGAATTTCTGGTGAAAATAAAAGTTTATACTCATATTAAAAGTGAATAAATGTTTCTGAATCTACCTTTCATCTTTGGTTAATATGTTTCTTACTAAACAAGCCAAATTCATAAAGGAAAAGACAGGTTACCTCATAACACTTTCTTTTCAACTAAAGCAGTAAAGACCCACACTAACACTGCATTTTTTTACTTCCAAATTCTATACATCAGGCTTCTCACAGAAACTTTCACTTCAGCCAGTGGAATACCTTGCAGGAGGCAGGCACTCAAGAAATATTTGTTAAGGTGACTTGAACATAGTAACACATTAGGTGAACATTATAGGAAGTTAGCCTGAGAAGAAAACAGCTTTTTACCATGTTCTTTATTGCCAAGTGAAAGGATATACATATATAGCCTTGTTCGCTCAAAATGTACCCTCTCCACATCACTGACATCCTGTAAATGGCCATAAATCACAACTGGTCCTTGTCATGAGAAAAACTGTGTGTCAACTTGTGTGTGTCTGCCTTAAAAGACAGGTGCAAGGGTAAAATCAAACATATTTAAGTGCTTGGGAAAGAAACACTGTTCTACAGAAGCAAGGGACTATTAGGGGCAGGAATTATAAACATATACACCTTTTATAGCAATAGACTCCAGACAGGAAATCAGGATGAGACTGGTCTATCCTGGCATTCGTTTCATAGAGTTTAGTTTTGTCTGATGAATATTTAAACCCAAAGCACTGCAGTGGTAGTGCCAATATATGTCATATTTTCAGTTGCATCTCCTTTCTGGACTAGGAGCGCCCCTAACTACTCATAAGCCTTAAAATCCTAATTATTGGGTAGACCAGCGGCAGACTGGAGTGACACGAAATTAAGGTTGACTTTTAAGAAAATAGGCACATGTCTTGTACTGCTCTATTAGATACACTTTGGCATTTTGCAGAGCCCAAATGAATTACAGAAGAGACACAGGTACTGTTAATACATCACATGCCTTCTAAAAATCCTGGAAGACGTGGGGAGTCCCACATCATTTCTTTGGGACTAGAGACGTTGCCAAGGACTAAAATTGATGATGCATAGAAGGAGAACCCTCCAAAACTAACTCCTCTGCTTTGCTGACCCAAAGGAAGCCAAAGGAACGAGACTCTCTCACTCCAAGTAACTCCCTAAACTAACAATGTTTAGAAAAAACAAGTATTTTCAAGATGGTTCAGAGTTGGAGGATAGCAGGCAGAGAGTAGAAACTGACTTGGATTTGATTATGGGGTCACGAGAAAGGATCAGAAATGTTCATTTTTAGTTGTTATTACTGAAGTTTTTATAAAATCCCAAGACATTCACTAGAACTTTACTAATTAAGACACGTAACCCACACACAACTAGACTACAAATACTTATAATACATGTTTTTGGTTTTTGGTTTTTGAGAAAGAAATCTCAACTACCAAAGGTTCACCAGCTGCAGGACTTCAAAGGCAGTAATAGGAGCAATGGTCTCCAATGACTCAATTTGGAAAGAAAAATCTCTCACACAACCCACCCATTAGACAAGATGACATATACATCTACTTCAGGACACCTTACGTTTTGGATGAATAGCCTTGAATTTACTTCACAGCCAATAGCTTGCCAGAGAAAACTTCGAGTTGGATCCTATTACTTAATACACTAAATCCACAGCTCAAAGTCCATCTCACTGGATAACTGAATATAACTAGCGATGGGAATTAAAACTGAGGATGCCAGCAGCCCTGATTTCACTGTTATTATTTGTACTGTGTGAAATGATTTTCATATTGGCAAGTATGGGATCTCTGAAACTGTGCACTCTTCCTATCTACCATGGTACATACGATTATTTGCCCATGCACGCTCTGAGGGGCAATGTGGTACAATGAAAGGAGCCCTGAGCTTGAGTCAAAACCAGTTCTAGTGCCAGCTCTGCCACTATCTGGCTGAAGACCTTGGACCACACTTTAGGTCCAAGTTTACTCATTAATTTATTTAATAACCATGATGTGATCACAGACCTAAAAGAACACAACATTGCTCAGCTGTAAAAGGGGGGAAACTAGACCTAGTTTATAGAACTGGTGTTAGATTTAAATGAGATAATGGGTGTACTTTGCATCCAAGACACATTGGTGCTAGTCTTCTTCTACCACAACTATCAGGCACTGTGTTCAGTCTAAAACACCACTGCAGGGAGCACACTGGAAGCCCTCATCACGTTTGTCATCACTGGGTAAAGCCTCTTGCCTCTTAGTCAGTAAAATCCATGAAGGCCAGGATTTTCTTCTTTCTAATACACAGACACATCCTCTGAACCTGCATGTGCCTCAGCACCTAGTAAGCACTTAATAAATAATTGTTGAATGAATAAATTCTCTTTTATTCCTTAAAATAACTCTGGATCAACTAATATTTTTACCATTTTACAGTGAGGAGGCTGAATAATGAGATAAACTGTCTATAAAATCAGGTGATAAGTCCCTTCCAATTCCACAATGCTATCTATAGTTTTTATATTTTCCAATAGTTCATCATTATATCATTCTTCCTAAATAATTGCTACTTACTCACATTTATTGGTTATTGCTTAAATAATAGCAAGAGTCTCCAACTATAAAATCTACTCCTATCTTTAAGGAAAATAAAATATTTGAACTATAAAAAAAATCATTTGTTTCTAAGAAAACTTTATTCTCACATCTACACACAAACTATCTAATGAGGTTATTCTTAAGAAACTCTTCCAAGTAATTTTCCCAACCTGAACTTCCATATCCTTTTCCCCAAATAAGCAGCGAAATAAACAATCAGTCAAGAGTGATATTAAAAACATGGGGGCAATCCTGTCCCTAAAACATTTCTGCACCAAAATTTGGATTCTTTCACTTTAAGAGCAGCAAGATCATCTTTTTTACTATCTTTCAGAAGATAACTGTAGCTTCCCTAGTCTGGGGCCCTAAATGAGAAAGACCTGGGTTAGATGCAGCCAATGTCACAGGGTCTCGTGGCTCTGAATCAGTATTTTCACACACTCCCAATCATAACTGCCCCAGAGACCTCCTATCCCCAAAACGGACACTGCTGTATCTCAAGTTCAGGTTTACAGAATGATGGCCTCCTCCAAGGCCTTCCTTAGAAAACGTATTCCCAAATTTGCCATCTCACCTCACGCTTCCTTCTCCAAAAGCAGCCTACTCTTTACCACTTATAAGTCTTCTCCTCTAGAGGGCTGAATGTATATTGGGGCACTCAGCAGATATTACACTCTACTCCATCAAAAGGATCTCATAAATTTGTTTTCATTTAGTAATTAACATTCCTCTAGACTCGCAGAAGTGCTGAGGGCAAAGTCATAACGCTTTTAATGGCAAAATCAAAATGGAAGCCCAGGTCAGACTTCACATCTAATGCTGTTGCTGGCAGACCCAGTGATTTTGAGACCGAGCAAGATGATTTTATCATTAAGGCGTCACCACTGCTGTGCAGGGAATTTCTCTTTCATTACACCTCAGCTCCCTCCCACCTCAAAACGCTGCGTACAGTTCTAACGTGCTCTGAAACCACAGCAACTTATGACAGAGCAGCCATCATGATGACCTGTAAGTCATCAAGATACATATCAACCACTGGCTATGTTATTAATACTTGAAGTATCAAATTTGCTAAGGAAGCAAAAAGGAGCTTCATTCTTCCTCAAGGGGAATCAGAAACCAGTATGTTCAAGAGAGGATTTCCATAGGAAAACCGCCCCTGCCTCAGACAGCACCTACCATCAACATGTTTATGGGCAAACACAGTATCAGAAAAACATGCTGTGAGTCTTAGAAACAGCATATGCCTCATTTCATAGGGGCTGCTATGGTGCTAGGCATTGATTTTTTGTTTTTTGGGTTTTTTTTTTTTACTGCATTTCAGAGAAATAACCGTAAAATGAAGGTCTATAACCAGCATATAACACAATAAACAACAGCATCAACTTCTGCACCCTTTTTGTGAATGGTTTCCCTATGCTTTAATTGAAAAGGTAAGTTTTAATATGCTTTGTGTTTTCTCTCAAAATAGTTTGGGACCAATTCTATTCTAAGACTTCTGTATTTACCATCTCCATCCAAGGTCCAAAGATTACAGAATTTACAAATGAAGGACACCCCCTACACACACACACACACACACACACACACACACACACACACACGTCAGTAATAGAGGAGCTATGACAACAAAATTCCTGAATGACAGAAAGAAACACAGAGGACAGTGGCTTGAAACAGCAATGGTGGTCACCACAAGCTTTGTCCTAGAGTTCAGCTCAGGTCTTTCTGAAAGCCTGGACCAAAAATTCACAAAAACAAGAAGCAGTAACACAGTTCACATAACTTTCCTGAGCTTAAATATATAATAGAGCTGGGTAACTGTCCAACCTAGGTTGTATCTTCAGGGAATCTCAAACTCTCATAAAAAACCAAGGTTTCTGGCTCAAGAAAAGGCTTAAAGTTAGAGATGAGCATTGTTAAATCACTGGTTCCTATTCACATTTCAACCCTTGAAATAACGTTTCACTACTTGTCTCAGTCACCAGCGACTCTAGTCTGTCTTGAGAAAGCTCACACGCCTCCCTGGACTCAGCCATCTCCTTCTCACCGACAGGTCAGGTCCAATACAACCAAAGCTTAATTCACTTTAAAAGATATGTGAACTATTATTCAAGGACAGTAGCTGTCTGTTCACAGAAGCTTCATCCACATCAAGGCAGCTGAGTTTGTGAGCTTGATTTTTGTATTCTTCTTTCATTCTGTCAAAATTCAAGCTTACAGATATTTCTACTTTCAGTCTATTCTTTAATAAATGTCCCGCTCAGTGGAAGACAGGACTCAGAGTTTCAATGACATAACTGCATATTTTCCCAAGAAAATTGTTTATGTACCTTTCCATAAATGTTTTAACTTTTTCACCTAGAATATAAAATCCTTGAAGAAAATGTCTGTCTTCTATAGTTTAGCAAGATACATGCTCAACACAATTTCCAAATCACCTTTAGTACCAATTTTAACCATGAAGAACACTGAAAATTCTACTGTAAATTATCAAATATATGGAAGCAAATATATAAATGAAATTCTTCTGTCATTTAGTACCAAGAAGAGAGATACAAATATAGGATAATTTCTCAAATGAGTTTCAACTACTTAATGTGCTACTTTAAAGCATATTCACAAACAATAGAAATAATCAATCTGAAGAACTGGATTCATCTCTATACACAAGGGACATTTTTATACAGTTGCTCGAAGAATTAGCCACACAAGCACAATAGGTACCATAAAGATTAAAAGAAAGTAACTGCATTAAAAATACTTCAGTTTATTAAAAGGAACGGTTCCTATTTTATAGGTATACACATCTATTTTTATAGAAAAGAACACATCTATTTTTATTCTAATTTCCATGACTCACTCCCCACCCATTCACCGAGGAGATAGATAACAGTTGATCCTATTTTTCACCTTTTAATTTATTCTACCTGGAGAAATAAAATTCATCACTGTCCCATGTTATTTTCCCTCCCCTTTGGACATTTATCCACTAAATAAACATCTACTACCCACTGCTGTTAAGCAGTGTGCTGGGTCCTGGGGCTCCATCCCAGTCTCCTCTGCTGGTTTCCCCTATTTGCCCCAATTTCTAAGCGCTGAAGTGTCCCAGGACTCAGCCCTGTCTCATCCTCAAGTCAGTCTACACATGCTCACTTGGTGGTCTCAGCTAGTCTCCTGGTCTAACTAGCATCTATCCTATGCTGACCACCCCCATGTTTATGTATACTGCAGACCTCTTTCCTGGGCTCCAGTTTCACATATGGACTCACCAACTCATCCTCTGCCAATAGATGTTTTACAAATCTCGAACGTTTAACAGGCCCAACTAACTCCAGATCTTCTCCACCAAACCTCCTTTCAAAGGATGAAGTTGATGACAACTTCGTCCTTCTAGTTAGTTAGGCTGAAATCCTTGAAATCATCCTGACACCTCTTTCTGTCATACCCCACATCCAAGCTATCAACAAACCTCTCTTGGAAGGCTGGCCAAGGAGACACTTTGACGTAAGCTTCTGCCCAATCCTGACGCCTCTGCCTCCCTCCCACTATGTTGTTCCCAAGGGCACATGCTTACAAGTATTCTACACACTAAACCCTGTCTGAGTCTACTTCCCAAATGATCCAAATGCTTCAAGTCTTCACTACAAACATCCATTACAATATTGTGCATACAACAGCTTATCCCTACTAGAAATAAAACAAAGGATGATTTTAGCTGATCTATGTGTAGAATCATATAGTTATAGATTCAGAGATTAAGGATATTTCTTGTCTTCTTTACAAGGACACTGAATGCCTCATGCTGCCTTACTACTCTTTTTGTTTATCCTTCATGCAGCAATGAAAGGCTTTAAATAAATCTTATCCATTCAAGTCCAACTGGTATTTTTTCTTTCTCTTCCCTGAGGAGCATCTTTTTTCTATACTACCACTTCTCTATTACTTCAGTTATTCACTGCCTTTAGTTGTTTATCTTATTTTTTTCAGAAATATTCCTTCATAACAAGGAGGTGCTAAAAACCTCATTTCACAAGTAGGTATGAAAAAGAAATATCTTGAACACCTTTCCTAAAAAGAAATCTAAAGGTAGGTAATTTAGTACATAAGCCTTTAGGAAAGCATTAGAAGAAAGTAAGACAAGGTCAAATATTAACAATTTACTGAACATAAATTCTCATTACACAAAAAAGTATCTCTCCTTATAACTTCAAAATATTAATAGGGCAACACAGCAAAATATCAAGTGTCAGATGCAGCTAGACTACAAAATGTTATGTTTTTATTTTAGAAGTATGATTTTTATTATTGCTGAAACGAGAATTTTAGAAAAAAAACTACCATCAGTTTCTTAACATGTAATTTATTTGTAAAAGTCAACCAAAACAATCTGAATTCAATCATCAGCTCAGGAAGCAGATTCCATGACATTTTCTTCCCCTAAATGCTAAATGACACAGGCAGCGATAAAATATGCAGAGAAAGAACCATGTCACAGAAGATGTGACAATTTTGATAAATGATGATAAACTGTGATGTAGAACAGCCATTTGTAAGCTGCTGTTTTCAAAAACATGTATTTTAATGATGATTTTTGCCAAATATCATTTTAGAGAGATATTCTGTAATAAAACCATTGACAAACAAAATTGGTACCTTATTATAAATTAGAACAGAAATGTATTTAAGTTTTCAGCAAACTTGTAATTTTGCTTTGAATGAGAATGCATTTTAGATCCAGTCAGTTCCTTACAATGTTAAACACAGTCATCATCTGACCCAGAAATCCCACTCCGAGCTATAAAACAGAAATTAAAACATACTTTCACACAGACCCTTGTACATGAATGTTCATACATGCAACATTATTCATAAAAGACAAGAAGTGCAAACAACCCAAATGTCCATCAAGTGACATATCATATCAATAGAACAGAATATTATTCAGCAATAAGAAGGAATAAAGTACTGATACATGCTACAATACGGATGAACCTTGAAAATATTATATTAAGGAAGCCAGTCACAAGAGGCTACATATCATTATGTTTATATGAAATATAAATTCTATTTATATGAAATGCCCAGAATAGGCAAATCCCTAGAAATAAGATGTAGATAAGTGGTTGCCTAGGGTTGAGAGTGTAGAGGGAATGGAGAATAATTGCTAATGGATATAGGGTTGCTTTCTGGGGTAATGAAATGTTCTAGAATTGTGCACCGTGATGGCTGCACAACTCTCTGGCTATACACAACCTCTGAATTGTATACTTTAAGTGGGTGAACTGTATGTGAACTACATCGCAAAAAAGCTATTTAAAATGCCAGTTAAAAAGGCCAGTCATGGGCTTTCCTGGTGGCGCAGTGGTATAGAATCCACTTGCCAATGCAGGGGACACGGGTTCGAGCCCTGGTCCAGGAAGATCTCACGTGCTGCGGAGCAACTAAGCCCACGAGCCACAACTACTGAGCCCAAGTGCCACAACTACTGAAGCCCGCGCGCCTAGAGCCCACGCACCGCAAGGAAGAGTAGTCCCCGCTCGCCGCAACTAGAGAAAGCCCACACACAGCAACAAAGACCCAACGCAGCCAAAAATAAATAAATAAATCAATTTACTTTTTAACAAAAGGGCCGGTCAGGTTGTAGCTGTTTGTAACTTGTATAGACTTTTCAAAGTCTAAATCCCTAATTATTAAAATATGTTTCTTACTGTCCACAAACCTCATTTCATTTCCTTACATAAAACCATCTGCCTATTCCACTATAAATACTACACGTAGTGAAAGAAAGTGCTTCTAAAATTAAATCATGTTTTCAAAACAGATTTCTCCTTAATGTATTTAATTTTAATGATTCGCATGTGAATTATCCACACTTTCCATTAACTATGGTTAAATTTTCAATCTCAGATAAGTATCCCCCAATACAAAAGCACATTAACAGGCCATTCCTCTCCCAACACAAGCTGTGTGGACTAAATTTTTAACGTATTAGCTTGAATTTTAAAAAGCAAAATTAAGGAGGCAGATCTGTAAGAAAAGCAAGCACATGAAGTCTCAGAAGTTTAGAATGGAAAATATTTTCAAGATTGATCCTCTTCAGGACTACCGAAACTTTAATATCTAAGAACTAACCCCAGGAATTTTGTGATATTCTCATATCACCTTACTTTTTAAATTTTTATTGGAGTATAGTTGATTTACAATGCTGTGTTACTTTCTGCTATACATACCTTACTATTTTGCCTTAGTATTTATATTTACATTAAGTTGATTCCTTTCCTTTTTTTTTTTTTTTTTTAACTTAGCAATGTATGACACAACATCAGTGAACTTATGGGTTTGGTAAGCTATCTGTACTAGGCGAACAAACATTACAATAAATAAAATTTTCAATGGTGATGTGTCTATCACTTAAAAACATCTTGCACATGATCAGTACTACATCTACCACACTATGGGAAACACTCATCTAGTTTTATCTTCTCATTTTATGGGTGAGAAAGTTGAAATTCCTGGTGACTCTCAAAAGTCTGTGCACATCAGAACCTCCTGGAGGGTTTGTGTTAAAATAGAGAGTGCTGGGCTCTTCCCCAAGAGCGTAGGTCTGGGGTAAGCTCTGAGAATTTACGTTTCTAACAAATATCTAAGTGGTACTAATGCTGCTGGCCCAGGGACCGCCCTTCAAAAACCACTGACCCAAACCTACTAACCCCAAATTAGTCAGACCAGAATTTAAACTAGAACCCAATCTTCTCTTAGATGCTCTTATAATTATATGCTCTAGCAAACATGTTTAATGTTGCTGAATTTTATTCACCTTTCACTTAATTTTACTCTTTTCAATAAAGGTGATTATTAAATGCTAAAGATCAGGTTTATACATTTTTAAGACTTCAGAGTTGTTATAAAATAGTGATTAATAAAAATTTAAGGAAAAGAACATTACAATCACCTTTGAGGACCCTGAATCCCTTTTCTTGGTCACATACCCTCCATTAGTCCTTTGAGATAAACATTATCTTCAAGTTTGTGTCTTATCATTCACTTGCTTTTCTTGTTAATTTTCTCATAGCTGTATCTCTAAATAATATATTGTTTAGGTTGTATGTTCTGAGCTTTATACTATATCTTTTCATGCTATTTGCTTTTTTTTTCAATATGATGTTTTTGAGATGTAGCCCTCGGTTTTTATCAGTAATACATTGCTTTCATGGCGGGACACTATTTCATCTACAAGAAAACAGCACTAAAATTGTTGACTTATTTTCATTTTGAAAAAATCAGAGGTAAAAAAGAAGTTGCAAAAATAGTACAGAGAAGTCCTATGTATGCTTCATCCAGTTTCCTCCAATGGTTACATCTTACCTAACTATATTACAGTATCAAAACCAGCAAACTGGTTTTGGGACAATGCTTGTGTATAGTTTCATGCCATTTTATTATATATGCAACTCTCAATTTTTAAGTTCTTTTTTCTTTTTTTCTTTTTTCTCGCGGGCCGCACAGGCCGCGAGACCAAGGGCCGCGGGGGCCGGGCCGGCGCGCTGCCCCCGCCCCGCCTCAGGCCGCCCGCGCTTGGGCCACCGCCCGGCGACGCGAGGCCAGTCCCACCCCGCCCCCACCCCCGCCTCCGGCCCGGGGGTCGCTCACCTTCCGCGTTGCCCCAGACCACCATGCCCGGGCACAGCCGCCTCCTCCGGCCTCGCTGGCCCCGCCGCCGCCACACGGTGCCCTCGCCTGGGGCGGGGAGAAGGGCCGAGAAAGGAGTCGCACCGCCGCACCGCGGCCCACGCTCGCCCCACGCTCGCAGCGGCCAACCTGAGCGCGCCCAATGGCTGCTCTGTCCCTCCCCCTCCGACGGGCGCGCGCGCCGCGGCTCCGCCCCGCCCCTCCCCTCCCCTCCCCCTGCGGCGGCCGGCGCGCTCCCAGGCTCCTCCCCGCCCTTCCCCACCCGCGGCGGTTCCGGCCCCGGCTCGCACTCCGCCTCGCGCTAAGCAACTGCCCGCCTCGCGCCTAGCCTCGGGCGACCCTGAACCACCGGCGCGGCGCCCCTCCCAGGCCCGCCCGCGGAGGTCAGCCCCTCCGCTGCACGGGACCGTCTCGCTCGCGGGGGCGGAGAGGAGCGCGGCGCCGGCCCGCCTTCCGCATCCCGAGACCTGCGCGCCTCCCGCTGGGGTTGATGCGCTGTTCTCCTCTCTGCGAGTCCCCGCCCCGCGCTGCACTCCCCAGTCCGGGAGGACACTAGTTCAGGGACTGACCATGCTTAATCAAGATCATTCTATTGATATTAATGAATATCTGAGTTACTTCCTTTATTCCCCCCCCCCCGCCAATTGAAGACAATGCTCCTACCTATTAGAAAAATGAAAATCCAAACACTGACAGCCCCAAATACTTGCAAGAATGTGAAGTAATAGGAACGCTCATTCATTGCTGGTGGGAATGCAAAATAGTACAGCCATTCTGGAAGAGAGTTTGGCAGTGTCTTACAAAACTAAACATACTCTTACTATACGATCCAGCAATCGGACTCCTTGGTATTTACACAAAGGAGTTGGAAAATTATGTCCACATAAAAAACCTGGACACAGATGTTTCATAGCAGCTTTATTCATAATTGCCAAAACTTGGAAGCCACCAAGATGCCCTTCGGCAGATGAATGGGTAAACAAACTGGTGCATCCAGATAATGGAATATTATTCAGCACTAAAAAGAAATAAGCCATCAACCCATGAAAAGATATGCAAGAACTTTAAATGCTTATTACTAAGTGAAAGAAGCCAATCTGAAAGGCTACATACTCTTTGATTCCAACTAAGTGATACCATAATGGTGGATAATGTCATTAGTCAAAACCCAGAGAACATACAACACCAAGCGTGAATCCTAATGTAAACTATGGACTTTGGGTGCTAATGAAGTGTAAATGTAGATTCATCAATTGTAACAAATATACTTCTCTGCTGAGTAGTTGATAATGGTGGAGGCTATACATATGTGGGAACAAGGGGTACATGGGAAATCTCTGTACCTTTTCACTCAATTTTGTTGTGAACATAAAACCGCTCTAAAAAAATAAAGTCTACAAACTTTAAGCTATAAGATGAATAAGGTCTGAGGTTCTAATGTATAGCATGGTGACTAATTGATAACACTGCAATATATAACTAAAATTTGCTAAGAGAACTTAAAGGTTGACCCCCAAAACATATACATATATATTTATATAGTCCTCTTCACCATAAATGTACGGCTGTGCTCCTGGCTTCTCTAATCTCTTCCAATCATCTATTTTTATTTCTGCTCAGCACCATGCTGTCTTAATTGGTAGAGTTTTATAATAGCGAGTCTTAATATCTAGTAGGTCAAAAATCCCCAATTCACTCTTCCATTTGCTGTTAAGAATCAGCTCACATGTTCTATGTGGGGGAGGGAGGTGAAGGAAATTCATTTTAGTTTCATAAAATCTCTAAAACAATTTGGGGAGAATCACATCTCCTGTAGATTGAAATTTTCTATTGAAATAAGATTTATTTCTCCATTCCTTTAGTTTTTCTTAAGTGTCTTTGTTTTATACTTTTCTCCATATAGTTGTTGCCTATTTTTGCTAGAGTTATTCCTAGGTACTTTATAATTGTGATAATATTATAAATGGTATCCCATTGCCTTTTCTAAATAGTTGTAGCAGAGTACAGAAATGCAATTGATTTTGTATATTGATTTTGTTTGCAGTATACTTGCTAACCACTTTTATTCATTCGCATACTTCATCTGTAGATTCTTTTGGTTTTTCTACAGGGACAAGATATCCTCAATGACTAGTGATAGCAGTTTCTTCTTCTCCAATGCTAAGAATTCTTCTTTTTCTTCCTGTGGAAGACTTCCTATATAATGCTGCAAAGAAGGATTATCTTATCTTGTTGGTGAAAGGTGTCTTATCTTGTTTCCAATATTAAAAAAGAATGTTTTCAATGTTTCACCATTAAATATCACATCTGCTGAATATTTATACCTTCTAATGATAGTTTGTTCATTTTGTATCATGAATAGATACTGAATGTTATGGAATGTATTTTCTACATCTCCTGAGATTAAATTTTTTTTAAATCAAGAATTCAGTGGGGGACAGATGGATTGAGAGTTTGGGGTTAGCAGACGCAAACTATTATATATAGGATGGATAAACAACAAGGTCCTACTATACAGCACAGGGAACTAAATTCAATATCCTGTGATAAACCATAATGGAAAAGTATGAGAAAGAATGCATATATATGTAACTGAGTCTCTTTGCTGTACAGCAGAAATTAACATTGTAAATCAACTGTACTTCAATAAAAAACTTACTCTGGGGCTTCCCTGGTGGCGCAGTGGTTGAGAATCTGCCTGCCAATGCAGGGGACACGGGTTCGAACCCTGGTCTGGGAAGATCCCACATGCCGCGGAGCGACTAGGCCCGTGAGCCACAACTACTGAGCCTGCGCGTCTAGAGCCTGTGCTCCGCAACAAGAGAGGCCGCGATAGTGAGAGGCCCGCGCACCGCGATGAAGAGTGGCCCCCAATTGCCGCAACTGGAGAAAGCCCTCGCACAGAAACGAAGACCCAACACAGCCAAAAATAAATAAATAAGTAAATAAATTAAAAAAAAAAAAAAAAAGCGCATCATTTAAAAAAAAAAAAAAAACAAAACTTACTCTGCATCCATAATGTGTCACACTGTTCTAGACAGTAGAGGTAAAGCAGTGACCAAACAGATGAAAACACTTGCCCTCAGGGAGTTCACCTTGTATTAAAGGAGAACAAACACAATGAATAAATAAAATGCATAGTTTGTTACATATTGATCAACACAAAAGACAAAAATGAAGTAGAGAGGGGAACAGGTAGTGTGGGGAGGGAGGTCTGCAACTTCAAATGCAGTGGTAGGAATGGGTGTCATTGACAAAATGACATCTGGCAAGAGCCTGCAAGCAGAAACAAGAGCGTAGCTTGTATGCAGTAAGCACTGCAAGGCAATATGAAGTTCTGTTACAAATTCTGTGAAGGAAAAGTGAATTTCTGAGTAGGTTCACTGGAAAATATAAATGTTAACATATCATTTTAGTTGCTAATTCCCTATCACAAGCAATGAAGCTTAAAAATCTTACATCAACTATTAAGTAAATTTAAAAAACAGCTGAAACCATTATAACCACCAGTAGTACCAAAGTAGCATTCTTATTAAAAGTATGAAAATAACCATTTCAATACAGAATACAGAAAGATAACAAAAATTATTCTGTTGTTCAAAGTAAATTATTATACAATTTCAACTTGGGTCACAGAAGCCTATCAAAAAAATAAGTATGGGAAAAGCATAAGTGGAAAAAACAAATATTCACAAGTACAAGACCTAAAACTCATTGTAAGTACTCCCCATAAGTAATCTGACCCAATCCAGGGCTAACACTCTAAAGAAACATGAAAACAAAAAGACAATCACTCAGAGACCAGATGACAGAAAGAGGAATGGAATCCTTTCAAAGATGTGTTACAGAAAGTTCAAGTACAAAAGTTTCAAATGAATATTGAGAATGCAAAAGGAAAAAAGACCCAGCAAGTCTAACTAGCAATGAAATAAATAAGCAAAGACAAAAAGAGAAGTACATCTAAACACACAAAGACTGACCAAAAGAGAATAAGGAAACTCCTAAACCAAAAGGTCACAGAGGTGTCCTATCCAACATTAGCTCATGGGATGATGACAGGTGTTTATGGGGGGGAGGGGGGGCGGTGAATAGGTCAAAGTTAATCTGTTAGATTCTTGATGCAGTACATCTCAGAATCTTTCAAAATGCCACTATGGATTATGAATCACTAACCTACTTTGGGGGTAGGGTATGGGGGGCACAGAGTAAGTACGCATAAGGATGTAGTCTTTCCCATGCCAGCTCACCACGGAACCCTTTATTTTGCCCAAAAACAAAAGTCTGTGAGAAAAGTGTTGTCCTAAAGGATGGTAAGACAGATGAAATTCATAAATCACTTTGAAGAGTTAAAGGAATGCTAAAAAAAAAAATTTTTAAGGACCTTCTGGTTGTTGGGTTTTTTTCTTTTATTATTGGTAGAAAGCCAGCCAAGAATCAGTTGGACTTACAAACATGAGTACATGGATGAATAAAAGATAGAAAAGAGAATAAATCAAAATTCTGATATATTTTACTGAAGAGGATATTTGGATACAAATGTTGTTATGAAGCAGTCCAACTATGCTAAAGTAAAGAAAGAAAAATGCAAGGGTTGTACTCGTCCTAACTGACAAAAGTGAAATAAATCACCAGGATGGAATGGTTTCCAACCAGAGTTCTGGATGCTCTTGAGGACGACTATGAATTTGTAGGCAAAGTTAGATAGAATCATCCAAATAGCCCCAAATTTGGCTCCTACAAAGGCTCTGGAGAAGACCCAATAAAATAAGATTCATTGTGGATTTGTTGGAAGTATAGGGTAGGTGGAGGGAATTTTTAATTAAGAATAGACTCAGACACTGAAGTAAAAATAACCTAATAGAAGAAACACCGTAAAGTTATAGAATCTATAGATATCTGTATTAATTCTATATCTATAGGTAGATTCTGTATCTATAAAGAGAAATAGATATAAAACACCTGAAATTTTTTGAAGTGGTAAATAAACTGAGGCAGGAAATAATGTTGATTTAGACTTTCGACACATCTTAGACAACATTCTTCAACAAAGGCTTAAAATATTAAATCACTATCAAAAGAAATATTCTGCCCCAGATAGGAAAGTGGCTTGGTGGCAGAAAACAAAAGGAAGAAATAAGCAAAATTTCAAATATAGTTTATCTCGGGATTTTAGTGAAAACTAGTCTCATTTGTATAATATTGAAAAATGGAGCACACGGCAAATGTTCAGGTTTAGAAATGAGCAGTGAAATGCCAAGCGCCAGAGATAACCGATGGAGAGTTATTTATTTATTTAGTACAGTCCTGGCAATGACAAGGGTCATAGCCAGTATGATCCACGACATTCAAGGAAGCTCTCCACGTGCCAAACACCACCTGAGTCACTGTATGTGCATTACTTTGTTTAGTCTTCACAACTTCCTACAGAAGTAATTGCCATTTTATTCCATGAGTTTACAAGCTAGACAGTAAAGGCTCAGAGAGGAAAGTAACTTCCCCAAAGATCACTAAGGTAAGTAGGAGGCAGTAATAGTAGCTACTAAATGATAGAGCTAAAATTTGAAACCTGGCAACTGACCCCAGAATCCTTACCTACTTTGGGGGTAGGGTATGGGGGGCACAGAGTAAGTATGCATAAGAATGTAGTCCTTCCCATGCCAGCTGACCACGGAACCCTTTATTTTGGCCAAAAACAAAGCACTGCGAGAAAAATGCTGTCCTAAAGGGTGGTAAGTCAGATGAAATTCATAAATCACTTTGAAACGTTAAAGGAATGCTAAAAAAAAAAAAAAAAAATTAACTACTGCACCAATGGTTCTCAAACTTGAGCATGCATCAGAATCACCTGGAAGGTGTGTCAAAGACAGACTGCTGGGCCCCATCCCCTCGAGTTTCTGACTAAGCAGATTTTGTGGGTTCCGAATTTCTATTTCTATCAAACTGATGTTTCTGCTCAAGGGCCCACACTTGGAGAAATATGGTCCTAAGCCACAGGTGGTGAAACAAAGAAAGCAAGAGATCACGATAAGAATG
This sequence comes from Balaenoptera acutorostrata, assembly GCF_949987535.1. NCBI lineage: Eukaryota > Metazoa > Chordata > Mammalia > Artiodactyla > Balaenopteridae > Balaenoptera > Balaenoptera acutorostrata. The sequence goes on along the minus strand of NW_026646805.1, from coordinate 152,656 downwards.
GTCTCGGGTAAAGGAGAAAACCTAGGTGAAGAAAGCTGGCGTGTAATTAAGGAAAGGAGGGATGAATCATCCAGTAAATGGGGTCAAGCTAAAATCACATGGAAATTTTCCTGGGCCTTTTGCTCCCTGGCTGGGCAAAGAGTCTTCCTGGGACCTCAAACAGCCTAAAACTATTCAACCCAGCTTCGGGCACAGTATAAATTTAATGGCAAAAGGATGTCCCCACGTTCAGGATCTCTGTACTCTGGCTACCACCACAAACCTTACCCACTGACAATGCCTAGAACTCCTTTAACAGGAAACAAAACGTTTTACTTTGTAGCAAGAAATAGAAGCTTGAGAAGGAAATAAGTCCTAAAAAGTGAATATATATCGCTGTCTACAGATCTCATTCCAAATGTAAATGACTGCTTATAGATTAACCATAGGTCTAATATAACATGGCATGTCTAATATTCTTAAAATTACAAAATTTCAGTTTTATTACTTTGGAGAGGAAGCATGATGCTACATGAAAGGCATCAAATTTGGTGTTAGAAATCCTATATTTGGGGATAAATGACTTCTGACAAGTCTTTTTTTGTTTCTTTGTTTACATTTTATTTTTGGCTGCGTTGGGTCATCGTTGCTGCACGTGGGCTTTCTCTAGTTGCGGCGGGCGGGGGCTACTCCTCGTTGCGGTGCACGGGCTTCTCATTGCAGTGGCTTCTCTTGTTGCAGAGCACAGGCTCTAGGCACGTAGGCACGTGGGCTCAGTAGTTGTGGCTCGCAGGCTCTAGAGCGCAGGCTCAGTAGTTGTGGCGCATGGGCTCAGTGGCTCTGCGGCACGTGGGATCTTCCCGGACCAGGGCTCGAACCCGTGTCTCCTGCATTGGCAGGCGATTCCTAACCACTATACCACCAGGGAAGTCCAGACATTTTCTTCATACGTAAAAAAGGAGCAGTAGGGACTTCCCTGGTGGCACAGTGGTTAGGAATCGCCTGCCAATGCAGGAGACACGGGTTCGAGCCCTGGTCCGGGAAGATCCCACATGCCACGGAGCCACTGAGCCCATGCGCCACAACTACTGAGCCTGTGTGCCACAACTACGGAAGCCCGCGCGCCTAGAGCCCGTGCTCCGCAACAAGACAAGCCAGCGCAATGAGAAGCCCGCGCACCGCAAGAAGAGTAGCCCCCGCCCGCCTCAACTAGAGAAAGCCCACGCGCAGCAACGACCCAACGCAGCCAAAAATAAATAAATATAAAATTAGTTTATTTTTTTAAAAAAGGAGCAGTAATTCCCCACAGAGATGTGAGGATCAAAAGGGATCCTATTTGTGAAAGCATTTGGTCAATTATAACTCACTTTTTCAATTATAAGGTGTTAGGACTACTTCGGGGAGTAACACGTTTTATACAAGCTGTTACTAGATGTGCACTGTATTCAAGTTTTGGGTGCATATTAACGTCCAGTGTCATTTATACACAAGAGATGCCTTCTAGGCTCAAGAGACCAAAGTTACAAGTGATAATCAGGCATTCATGAAGCTGGGATTTGATAACGTTTCTCCCAGTCTAAACGCAGTGGGAAAAAGCCAGAACTGAAAGTGGACACAAACTACTTAGTATTTTAGGAAAGCAGGAGAGACACAACAGGATTGGGGAGAAGTATCAAGTCTATCAGAAGCTCTCAGGGACGCCTGGTGTCTACCTACAGAGGCTGCAACCAGCATATTCTTAGGACAAAACCCTAAGGTAGTGGGTGGTTTTTTGTTTGGTTTTTTGTTGCCTGAGAGTGAGCTACTGTCCCGATATCTCACTCTAAACCTATAGAAAGAGAAGGGCTGTGTTCCTCCAGCTGTGGCACCTCAGGGTAGGGTCCTCTACCTAAGGCTCTGAAAAAGTAAGGAGGGCACAGTGCTACCTCATAGTACAAAAAGGTACGTGAAAGACCTATGTTCTCCTTCCTCTGCTGCTGACAGGCACTAAGATGAGGAAGAGATGCTCAGAAGGCCATGGCGTGGTGATGGAGGAGTCCAGTCTGGCTGCGGCACCTTCACGACCTTCGGAAAACTGTCGGCAAGCTTTCATTAGAGTAGGTTCAGGCCACAACGTGCATATTCATCTTTCATCTGTTTAAACAAGGCACTCAATAGTAGGTGTCACTGGTCACTTCCTATTGAACAAAGCCTACAAGATTTTAGGTAAGCATCAAGACACTGATGTTGGGTCAGGCGAAGATTTCTTAGCTATGACACCAAAAAGTATATTGATAAAAGAAAAAAATAAGCTGGGCTTCATTCAGATAAAAAATAATGCATTTCAAAAGACACCATTACAAAAGTAAAGACGTGCCATGAACTAGGAAAAAATATTTGAAAATCATATATCCAATCAAGGACTTGTATCCAATAATAACACGTGTTGGCAAGGATATGGAGAAACTGGAACCCTCATGCTTTGCTGGTGGAATTGTCACATTCGAAACTGCTACTTTGAAACACTGATTCATCATATGACCCAGGTAATTACCCCTAGGTAACCACCCAAGTGAAATTAAAACTACATGCACACATCAGCCAGAGCGGCGAAAACGTGGAAACAAACCAAATGTCCATTAATTGGTGGATGGATGAATAAAATGTAGTATATCCATACTATAGAATATTCTTTGGCAATATGATACATGCTACTGCATTACCTCAAAAACATTACGCTAAATAAAAGAAGCTAGACACAAGAGACCACATACGGTATGATCCCATTTATATGAAATGTCTACAAGAGGCAAATCTATAGAGGTAAGAAGTAAATTATCGGTTGAATGGGTCTGGGGGTGGGAATGAGAGTGATTCCAAATAGGCACAAGGTTTCTTTTGGAGGGTGATGGAAATGTTCAAAAATTAGATTACATGATAGGTGCATACAACTCTATAAATTCACAGATTTTACTAAAAGCCACTGAATTGCATATACTTCAAAAGAGTCAATTGTATGGCATGTGAATTATACATCAATAAAATTGTTTAAAAAATAAAGAAATTTAAAAGAGAAGTCAGGGACAGCCCTGACCCCAAACCTCACTATGAAATGTTAACATATTTACACAGAAATCTGCCACTTCTCCTGATGTCGCCCTTCCAGAAACTTGACTCTTAGGATGACAAAGAACACGAACGAAGAGTAAGAGACCTCCAAACAGGGTCTAAGATAGCCATGGCTCATTTATGCACTGTAGACTACAGGAGAAATTGGAAGTCCTCCCCTCGCCCCTACCCAGCCTGAGATGAAAACTTAATGACTCATAGGTACAAATGCAGGGCACCTAATTTGCAGCTCGATTATCTGGTTTTCCTCAGCAGCTACATTAACTAAGTGACAGTTAATACTGAGGATGGGATCAGAAGCAAACTATCAAAGCACAGGCCTCTGGGTCTGGTCAGCCCCTTACAACTTCACACCACTGAGGGCAGGGCAGCAACGGTACCCTGGTGGCCAAAAATGGTTATGACATCTGTTATCTGAGGCTGGAAAGAGAATCAGTTTCTCAAAATGAGGTCATCAAAATGGCCATGGGTATGCACCCATTTATGATACAGGTTCTCTTGCCTCACTCAAACCAACTGAATCAGAACCTCCAACAATGATACCTAAGAATCTGCATTTTTAACAAGCCCCCTCGATGATTCTTATGTTTTAAATTTTATTGTGCACAAGAGCCCTTTACTTAGAGAATATTAGAGATGGAAGGAACCTTGATGGTCATCTAACCCAAAGTTCACATACTGTAGATGAAAACACTGGGGACCAATGGTGTAACATGATTTTCAAAGATCAAGTAGTTCTTTAAACTCTTTAAAAAAAAAAAAAACAAAACTACGTCTCTAGTCCTAAAAATTGTCAAGAATACTACTGACAAAAGAGAATATAAAATGTACCTTGGAAATACTTTCTTCAGAGATTGATGAAGATAACATGCTTAATCATTTAAAGGGATATGTTTCTGCTCTCAGGAAAATTAATCCAGAGCACCTCATTACCTGAAGCTGCCAACTAAATGAGTCATCATAACAGTTAAATTATTTTTTCCTTGTTGGTATGTTCAGTTTAATTATTGCCTTTTTTCCCCCCAAACCTAACTCCCTTGAGAAAATGCATAGGTTATTTGACCCAAAACACCAATATTCTTACAGATCACAAGCATTAAGTCATCATTTCCTCTGAAGCCACATCTCCAGGGCTGCAAGTCATATTTTTATATTAATGCAGCCTGAATTCTCCTGTGCGTGGGTCCTAAATCATGAGCTAGCAGCTCTTGCACAGAACCTTGGAAATCCAAGTGCTTAAACCAGTCCAGATTGTTACCTGGCAGATGTCTTTTATCCATAGCCTTTATCACAACCACAGCTTCAGTGAAACTCTCTGCGTTCCATGTTTGTTGAATAATTTTGTCACTTTTTAAAATGGGATGAATAATGCAAATCAATAGCAGAACACTTATTGATCTAATGGCTTGTCTACTACTAGGCTGGCATCTGATGCTTTCTCACGGTAGAAACAGGAAGAGAAAATCTGCCAGCATCAATGATCTGTGGTTCTTGCTGAGGTAGAAAACATTCCCAGTACTACCCTACCCAGTTTTGGTGAATGATGCTGTGCTGAAATTTAACAGCAAGGAAAAAAACACCTCGACAGGAGACATTTCCCAAACTGACAACTGAAAAGAATTTAAGACAAGAAAATCCAAATAGATCGGAAATGTAATTACAGTAAGACCTCTTATAATAGTGACATTCAATGCATTCTTGCGTGTAACATTTTGACAGTCAATCTTTTTTCTCTCTCCTTCTCTTTCATCTCCATACTGCTATCTTTTTTTTTTTTTTTTCTGATAGATTGTGAGAGACCTAACATATGTATGAGAACACTTCTATTTTCTGCTATTGAGAACTGTTCCTCAAATCAGGAAGCCATAGCCTGGTACATATCTCTTTGCTAGTGACACTGGTTTTAGCCTCTGGTAAAATGAATGGTAGGCTGTTAACACCTCCATCTCATGAAATTCTTACTTCTCTTCCACAAGAAAGTCAGCAGCTTTTTGTTTCCTTTGCTCCTCTCATGATGCCATCACTGCATTCTAAGAATTTTTCACAAAACTTCTAAATTAAGTTACCGAAGTCATTCGTTTTAAGTCTACTAGCTAGAAAAAAAGCTTGACTTGTGTTTGCTTCTACTCTGCCTTTAGTGGAGAAAGACTTAAGCTAAGAACGAAACTAAGAGTGAAACGCGAAATACATACACATACATCCTTCAGAAACTAATCTAGCAAATTGCTGCTAAAATAATCGTGCTTATAATGATTCTCTTCTCCCCGGTAAGAGTGCCAGGTATGTAAAAGTCCAATTTCCCTACCTGACTTTTTGGACAATTGCATCTATGAAGAAGCAGGTGCTTAAAAAACAAAGAAAGAAAGAAAAATTAAAAAGTCTTTGATCTCTTATTTTTCCCTGGTAACCTGTCACCTCTTCTCACTGCAGGAAAGATTAGTGAGCTTCCACAACACTGTCTACCCCCAGGAAGTAACATAAAAAGTTCAAAGGCAAGGGTTGTAGTAGAAAATACACTTCAAAACTCAAGTTAAAATGAAAGAAAGTTAAGACCCTGGTGCCCATGTTTGTTGTTTTTTTTTTAATTTTAGAATTTTATTTATTGTTTTATACAGCAGGTTCTTATTAGTCATCAATTTTATACACATCAGTGTATACATGTCAATCCCAATCTCCCAATTCATCACACCACCACCCCTCCCCCCTCCACTTTCCCCCCTTGGTGTCCATACGTTTGTTCTCTACATCTGTGTCTCTATTTCTGCCCTGCAAACCAGTTCATCTGTGTACCATTTTCCTAGGTTCCACGTATCTGCGTTAATATACAATATTTGTTTTTCTCTTTCTGACTTACTTCACTCTATATGACAGTCTCTAGATCCATCCACATCTCTACAAATGACCCGACTTCGTTCCTTTTTATGGCTGAGTAATATTCCATTGTATATACGTTTTTTGTGGCACTGTCCTCACTGCCCCCTCATCCCATGCCACACCCAATACCACCACCTACCAGGACCAGGGAGATTCTAACTCAACACCAAATAACAAAAAGTAACTTGGGTTAAGCTTGGTAAACATTCATAGGAAACCACACCTGGGGAGCTCTTGATCTGCCCATCTCAACGAAAAGGTACATTTTCTATCTTATAAATAAATAGAATGATAGTTCTAAGCTTGTTCAATAGAACATTTCTGCCAATAATCACATTTCCTGTTAGTCACCTTTTGATATCTTCCTGATTTCAGGCACATATATGTTGTAACTGGATGAAATACCTATTTTGAAACGAGGTAATGGCAATGCAAGATTCACTAATGTTTTTTGATGGAAGGGATAAAGCCTGGTTCGGGCAGGGTAAGAAGAATGAAAAGGCCTGCAGCCTAGGAGCTCAGGAGGACTGGACAGGGATTTGATGGAATCGGCCAGTGAACAAAAACAATGGCTGAGAAAGGAATCAGAACAGAGCAATACTGACTTCAGTAAGTAAGGACTCAATGCTGGATGGATTGCTTTTAGTCAATTTTTTTGTCCTAAAAAAACATGAAAAAAATTGTTCAATGACTTGTAGAGCTTTAAGGCAAAATGCTGAAGGCTGGCTGAGGGAGGGTGGTAGGAAGAAATAAAGATGAACTAGATGCACAGAAATGTCTTTGTCCTGAATTTCTCTAATAGATACCTAAAATTTTCCTTTCTATAATGAATGTGTTATGCCAAGACTCCTCATTCCTAGAGTAGCTTTGTTATACATAGTACAGCCAAGCTGTTACATAAGCTGATGACATCATTCATTCATTCACAATTACTGAACTCCTACTGTATGCCACACACTACATCAGGGTCTGTGTATATAAAGTTGTATGAAACAAATACTTTTCACAGCAGCTCAGTGTTCACACACCTACTCTGGAGGTGAAGCATTGAGACAAAAGATAAAAGGACTTTAGGGATGCATGCCAGAAAGCCAGGCCTCCACACCTACCCACCTCTTTCTCCAGCACTTCATTCCAAATATCCAGGTTACAATTTCCTAATCATCTATTTTGGGTTGAGGACACAATACTTTCTGATCCACTGAATTACACAATCAACTGAAATTAGACTCATGCTTCTAACTAGCACTCTTGGTCCACTGTCCATTCGGACACAGGAAGAAGGCAGTCTGAGACAAAGAAGTGCTTCTCTCCCTGACTACTTATCCTGAAAAAATGTCTGGGGAGCTATATGGAAGGCCTGGGAGCTTCAGGGATTTCTGTGACTAGGGCATTCCTCCCCAAAAAGCAAAACCACATCAATTAACCCACTTCATTTCAGCCACTGAGCAGACATAAAATTGAAATAACTTTTAGTTACTGCCAATTTGGGATCTAAAGAAACCAATGATCCAAGAATAAGAGGTTCCACAACCCATTATCCAATTCTACTCCATTCCTTTTAATTCTGGAAAGTATAAACTCTGGTATAGCTTTGTAACGTTCTCACGACTTGGTTATAGAGAAATGACAAAATCCACCCATCCATTATCTAAGTCTCAGCTCCATATTACAACTTTGAAATGTGATCATTCTCTCAATGGAAGAATCAGAAATTAATTTGATGTGCATTGATTTTTTAAAGATTTTCAACCCCCTCCTTTTTCCTTTCCAAAAACATCTTTATTGCTGAACCAATATCCCAGAAATAGACACAGGATCCAGACTCCCTCACAGTCTGTCTCTGGTAAGGAAATAGCTATAAACTATAAATAAGAGCAGTGATTTCCAGTCTTCTGAAATGTGCTGTATCTTATCGCTGCTTAATTTTCGGTTACACTCCGGTTCTGCTTTTCTACTTTTCCGTTAGCGTGACCTGAGACCTTAGTGCCGGGCACAAAGCACTGTTCTCATTGTCCTGATAGAGTCTAGGGTCCCTAAGAGAGCAGACAATGCTGTGAACTCCCAGCCCTTCCCAGGACCTCTCCAGCCTCACCTCTCATCTCTTCCCCATTTACACTCTGCTCTCCAGGCACACCAAATCACGGTGCAGTTCCTCTCCTGGATCTGTGCCTTGTACAGTTACAAATGCTGGACCCCTCCTGACTTGGCATCATAGTAATGAACTCACCAAGCTGTCTACCTGTCCGTCTCCCCTAACTAGACTGGAACTACCAAGGATGGGGAGAATCGCCTACTTGTCAACCGTGCTGGCATCTACTAGCTCAGTGCCTTGTTAAAATAATGAAGTGATGAGTGAGCCCTCCCCCAAGCATGGGTCAGAAGTTCCATCCTCGAGTACCTTATTGGCTTCCATACAAGATTGGGAGCTCCTCAAATGTAGGGATGGGGTCTTTCCTCACATCATAACTCCTGATCTTGTTTCCAGAACACTGTTGAATAAATATTTGTTAGATAGGTAGGTAGGTAAGTAGGTAGCTAGCTAGCTAGCTACATGGGTGGGTGGATGGATGGATAGAGTGTGTGCGTCTCTGGGGGAGAGAAGAACAACACTAAGCACCTGTCAATGAATACTGAAGGCGATGTTAAATGGGATGAATGTCTTCTCGAGCACTAGGTTAGAATAAGTTGACCCTAGAGCCAAACAGCCTCATCTTTCCACTTGGACTCTCTAAGCCTCAGTGTTTTCATTTGCCAGTGGGGTTAATGATAGTCCCAAACCCCACAGGGCCGTTGTGAGGATTAAAGGAGCTTTAGAGAAGTGCTTGACGCACCTTAAGAGCGAAAATCTTGTAAACCAGGAAAACATGTGTGACTGCCACTTACGGTTTCGAATCTGAAACCTCTTCCTAGTCCTGCCAGAAATGACACATGTGGTAATTTCCTCTCAAAAACCTGTTAGAAGACACCATTCTGAATGAATCACTGAGGCATGGAATTCAATTCCATCTAGTCACCTTGGTATTTAATCAGTTATTTTCCCAGGGAAAGAGACCAAGGTAAATGTCATAAAAACCAACTTACAGAATCTTCTAGCAGTTCCCAAACCTATACTCACATCGTGGTAATTTGCCCATAAGCCAACCACCAAAGAAACTGAACGTGAAGGAAACATTCTAGTGAGTGTGCTGCCAGAGAAGGAAATTACTGGCCTTTTTTTTCTTTTCCTTTTTTTTTTCTTCAGAATAAAAAATGAGCATTTCAAGGATTACCATATTAAAAGGATCACACCAGGAGAATTTCTTTTTTTCCCCAGTCACCTATTTTTCAGAGAAGTTCTATTCTACAACATTTAGACCATCTCCCCACTGTCCTCCAATCCAAGTCAAGGTAGGAACTGCTGAGGCCTCAGAGCAGTGAGCCATCCGACACTTTCCTGGAAATGCAAATTAGAGAGGGAAAGAGATTTTTTTTTTAAAATGCAAAGCTCATAGCCTGAAGAAAGACAGTACCTCCCACGTGTATCCACCTCCTCCTTCTCTCAATCCTGGCCTCTCACATCCAAAAGGCTTTTAACATTTTCTTTAAAGCAGCCCAGGAATCTGCCCAATAGCTTGTTACTACTGGGCCCAATTTGTCCCGAAGTTTGCAATTAATGCAGTAATTAAAGCCCTTCTGAAGGGCTCCAGAGCCTCCAGAAGAGGCTCTCTTTCTACAGAAACACAATAGGAGGCACATTTAAAAACTATATTTCCATTGCCAACAACGTGGAGCGTTCCCAAATAGCGAAAAGACGGTAAGAAAATTACCTGGAGGATGGGGGTCCCTAAGGGGGCACTAAAGGTGGAACAGAAACTCCTCTCAGCATCATCCACGCTCTGATGCTGATCCTGCAGCAGAGAGAACTCATGTGAAGATGGAGCAAATTAGCAGAATTAAACAGCTGGGAGCCCTGGGTCACATCACACCTCTTCATTAATGTATCCTGGATGACGGCAGTGTAACACAACAAAACCACAAGAATTAAAGTTTACAAAAGAAAGAAAACCCATGCTTTTCTATATTGACTGAGAACTTAAAAGATTTAATAAAGATCGACCATAGTAATCACTGATTTTCAAACACAGGCTGGGACTAAGAGTCCTGGGTGCAAAGCGTTAGCTTTCCAGCTCCAGACCATGTCACCCTATAGAACGGCATAAAGGCAAGCTGGTGTTGGAAGAGGCCCTGGGTTTAAAATCCAGCTCTGACTTTGACTATATTCACGGATGAGGACGTTTGGGTCACATATTTATACCTTCTGAGCCTGTGTTTCCTTCTTATACAATGGGGGTAACACTGTGTGTTACCAAGTTTCTTTGCTTAACCAAACTTTCGTCGGGCTCCTGAACCTTCTCCTAGGTCCATCTTTGCAGTTCTTTGTAAAACCTAGTTTTAGCACAAACCCTTCTAAGTCAGTTTAACAAGAACTCTCCTCCCCTTGGTATCTGATTGGCTCTGTATCCTCCACTCCACCCCCAGCTGATGTCTGATCACCCTGGCCTGTCTTCAGCAAGAATCCTTTTTGGTCATTTTAGCCAGAATCCCGATCACCCCATGATTCCTCTTAGTAATTTCCCATCCACTGCCTCCACCCTGCTACTTGCTTGGCCATAAATCCGCACTCACCACTTGCCCGTGCTGTATTCAGAACTGAGTCCAGTTCAATACTGAGGTCTCTTTTCCCTGCTGCAAATGTCCTGAACAAAATCTGTTTTTACCGCTTTAACTACTGCCCAGCTCTGGTTTCTCTTTGACTGCCGCCCCCTGCCATGTATGGTCCACCACCAACCTAACCACCCTCAAGAAAGCTTATTCTGACCCTTCCAGGTAAAAATGAGCTCCAGCTCCTCTGAATACTTCTATCATTTATCCATGACTTGATCATTTGACGTTTTGCCAAAAATAATCTCGTAGTGTAGTTATTTTCCAAGGCCCAGATACTTCCCAATGAGACTATAAACACACTGGTCATCAACCATACTTTCTTTATCCACCCCAGTCCCAAGCAGAGTCTCTGACCTTGATTAATTCCTAATCTATTAAATTTTGCCAGTTGACTGTGGTGTGTTCTTTTTCCCTCTCCTGAAGAAGTTAGCAACTGCCATGCCTGAATTTGCAATTCAACCACCATTTCCCTCTCCATGTGCTTGCGTCCTCCTTTGGGGTCTCTCGACTTGGCACAAAGAATCTACTGAGACAGTTAATTTTTTTCTCACTATAATATGAACTTGAATTAAAATATAATGTATACTAACTGCTGTTTTAGAGGTTCAAGACGAAAGTTCCAGAAGACTATTGCAGGAAGAAATCTTAATGAACTGGTAAAACAATCCCTCCACCTGGCTCTGGAAAACTTCCCAGCCAACTTCTCAACAAGCTTTCACTATCCATTATACCTTCTCTCTCTCTCACATTTTCCACCTTTCCCCACCCTGGACGTGTGTTCCCAGGGATGGCTGGAGGACGTCCCTACACACAGTTAATTCCTTCACCACTCATTTAAATCATCTCTTTTTCAAAGGAACCCAACAAATCTTAGAGTGGAAAAGTATCGTGAGTTAACTGATTGCTTCTTCCCCGTAAGGGAATTCCCAGGAGTGGGAGGCCTTGACTGCAGGGGGATTACTGCTGCTTCTCTCTGCGGGAGAAGGAAGGAAGGGGGCTCTGAGCAACGAGGGTGGTCAGGGAGAAGTTAGGTCAAAAACGACAAAGGTCTACCACACTGCAAAAGAGTAGAGCATTTTCTCCCTGCTTCTCTTTTCTTTCAGCCGATAATCCTGATAATTATTTTACAGGGAAAGGTCACATTCTCCTAATCAGACTTTGAGTTGTGAATGAAATAAAGTTGAAAACATCTACCTGTTCTCTTTGCTTTCTGGTTTTCTTCCCATCATCTCAACCTGCAGCTCACTCCTCTGATTTCCATCTCCAAAAATAGAAAAGAAGGGGAAGATTGGGAGGAGAAAGCCACCTGCCAGAGGAAGCAGAGCTGTACTTCGGAGAGTCCCTCACCTACTCAAAGTGTGGTACAACCTACACACCTGCCCGAAAATTACACACATCTGTGCCCTCTGCCCCATGAAAGCCCTGCTAACTAGACAAGGTGCCACATGAAAGTATTTCACATTTGGAGAAGAAAAAAAAAAGTGCAATAAGTCACGCTTTAAAACACTCTACTAGGTGCTGCTGGAGACCCACAGATGTGTAATCTTCAATCTCCCGCCTGCAACCTAGCCAGGAAAATAAGCACATAGACACCATCATCCAGAGCTAACTGCATAATGGGTACCAAACAAATAGTAATGGTAATAATACTGGATCCTCTTTGGACTGTGCTAGTGGCTTGAAGGTGGGGGGAAGGGTATTGATTCCGTGTCCTGCCCTTCACACCTCCCTTCCTCTCTGGGGTTCCCTGCTGAGGGGCATGAACACAATAATTGGCATCATTTTTATAGATAGGTGGACAAGTTTCATTTTTTTGATGACTTCCAAATCCAGAACTCCTTTGGTAAACAGTGTCTGCGTACAAAGCTTAGCCACAAAGTCTCCCTGAAGTTTTCTACTTTCTCCAGTCCAATCTATCCTGGGACTGTGGAGCACGCCCACAGCCCTGCAGCAAACCAACCTCACTGAGCGCTGACACAGACCCCCGAGCATTGCGCTGGGGTTCTGGGAGGGTCCCACCCACGCTGTGCGCAGGGAAGGCCGGGGGGCCTGCCATGCATAACAGGCAAGGGGTCCTCCAGCCGTCCATGGGAACACAAGCCCTTTCACACTTGGCCACAGACAGGGAAACACGGCCCAAAAGGACACAGGGCCCCATGAAGGACAGCCTGAATCAATCATCTGACCAACTCCTCCTAACATGGGAGGAACTTGTGAGGAGGATGATGGGAAGAGGAACCCAAAGGATTCCCTTATTTTCTCTTCCCCCTTCCCAGCGATGAATTCTGGATATGTTTCATTCCTCTGACCTACAAGTGTTTCTATCATTCTCGAATTCATTCCATCCCAGTAATGATAACGAAGTCTAACTAAGGAAGACTCACAGTTATCTCATGCCATTAGACATGTAGGAAATAGACACGCAGAGATGCTCCACCAGCCCCTACTACAAAGTTAGCTGGACGAGGCCCTAAAGGATGGAGAACCTGACTTTTTTTCATTTATTTACTCATTCATTTATTCATCACTGCATCTATATCACATCACCTGGACCCAGCACATTAAAGCAATCTGCAGACCAATTGAGACCTAGAAATGGATAAACAAGAACCCAGGAATGCAGGGCAGCAGGTGGAACCGATAGGCATTGAAAATGCAAAGGTTGCAACATTTGTTTTGTCTTTTTGAAACAAGGCTGGAAACCACAAGGCCTAAGCCCGTGACAGCCTTCTCATGACATTTTCAGGAGCCCTTCATTCATGGAGACGAATGCATTGTTTTGAAGGACAGCTCATATTCAGTTAGCCGCGCAATATCAACCTATACAGGTTTTTTAAATTATCATTATTTTAAAATTAAGGTGAAAAGTGTTCAAATGCCACAGAGCTCCTGAGCTTGTGAAAATCTGGAAACCTCTCCCATGACCACAAATGACCTGCCCCCATCCACCAACTGCCCAACTTAATTTGATGGCTTCATTTACCCTGGAAGTGCCAGCCCACGTCCTGTGTTGGAAAAGTCATTTGCTCTCGGAAGGTATTCTCTGGTCATTCCCTCTTCTCCTTAAAGCCCATCGTGTGGTCAGAAAAAGACAAGAACTCAGGTTAAACCCCAAGATGGCCTTTTTTCCTTCTGATTTCACAAACTACTTTGGGAAAAGATGGCCTTTCTGAGACCGCTGAGCTGACAGATTGTAAAATACGAATCTGCACCATAAGGGTAAGGTCCTTATTCAGCAATGTATCCGAGTGTTTGGCTCATAATAAGTGCTCAAAGCATATTTACTGGGGGGAAAAAATGACTATGAATATGGAGATTGTAAGCAGTGCTCTGAATACTTTGTGGGCTTTTAACACTTTGTTGAGGATTTAAAACAGTGGACATCCTTAGGACACTGCTTAGTAAAGGTCAGAACATATCATTGAATTAATGACTGTGTAAAGTCATATGCTATAAACTATCAATAGTTATCAATGATCCAGGGGTGAACATGCTGCTTGGTTGGTTGATTAGCTGGAGAAGCATTTGTTTCATCCCTACATATCTACAAAGTGTTACAAATGCATTTGAAACGAATGGCATGAAAGACCCATACTTCCTTAAAATATTGCCAACTACAGGCTCTGCAGACGTTAAGTTTGCCCTCACACTACAGCAACTACCTTAGGTAGCACCTGCTGTGTTATGAGGTTAAAAATTTAGAAATTAATGCAATGTTGCTTATATTCCATTTCCAAGATTCTGGTTCACTAATTCACTTAAGGCCAAGACCAGACCCAGGTAAGCTGAAGAACCTTCATTAAGATAAATAAAAGTCGGCCAGACCTCTGGGAGTGGACAGGAAACTCCTTCGATCTGCTAAGAAATGTCTGGGAGCTAAACAGATTACCATGGCATTGTAAAAGGATTTCTCAAATCAACAGCTCTGAGAGTTTATTCCTTTTAAATGTAAGTAGGCAAATATCCTGTCCAGCAAACAAACATACAAATGAAGAAAAGAACCAAATCACAGAAACTGGGGAAATAGTAAATCATCATCATAATAGCATTACAACAAGAAGAAGAATTGTAATTATTTTCCATCTTCTAATCCAGAAGCAATAACACGTCAGATAAATTTACGATATACTTAGGTACTGCAATAGTTTTAATGGGTGGTCGCTATTAAACGTAATAAAAAATGTAAAAGCAATTAAGAATGAGACCAGAGACATGAACTTCAAAGAATGATGGCCAAACAATATCGTCGAAAATAACTATGTTACTACAGACTCCCAACAGGATATGAAAAAAACCTTACCTCAAGATAAAAACAAAGGCATGTTTCCTGATAATAGCATTGAAGCCAGGGTATTATTCTATTTTCTCCTACTAAAACAGAAATTACATTTCTTCCAAGGAAGAGTGTTGATATACATTTTATCATTCCCCCCCCCCCCAAAAAACATAGTAATAACTTCTCCCCCATTTGGTGAGGTTCTTTTGTGAGAGTTTTATTATCTGCAGTGGCAGGTGGGCCTGTGTTTGTTATACAGAAGTTATCCAAGGAAGGGGCAAATGTCTAGTATTAATTGATACACTCCCTGTTCTAATTATTTTTCCAACTCAAGATACACATATGCAACATGCTTCTACAAACGGTTTTTGACACACTCTGAAAACATAAAATGAAACAATCCCACTTACCTGAAGAGTGTTATCTTAATTAATATGCTCTCTAAAGGTTGCTTGTTTGTTTTGTGTTTTGGTTTGCCCCAGCAGAGGTGCTTTCTCCTTCCTGGGAGAAGTTCAAAGATCTAAACACTTGTGACACATTTGTGACACGTTACACCTGTATTCTGGTTAAGTGTACACCTATCTTTTCTCCTCAGCTGGATTATAAATTCCTCACATTTCTCCATATCCCACTTAGCAACTGTACCACGCCAGGAGCAGTGAGTGATCAATAAATAAGTATTTGTGGAATTAGGGAGGGCAGGGAATACATACTATTGCTTTCCTTATTTACATTATAATGGTCATCACATACAGTGCCTTTCATTTTTTCCTAAGAGCCAAGTAGAGAAAACCTGCATTTAGTATACAAGGAAACTTTCTAACAAGACTGATTTGGTTCTGCATCCCAGCTTCACCACTCATTTAGCTGTGTGTCTTGGGCAAATACCATAACTGCACTGGGAGAGTTTCATTTGTAAAATGGGTATAATGATGGCAACCTCTGGATTATTACCAGGATGTAGTGAGATAACAAACAGGAAGGGCTTAGCACAGAGTGAGCACACCAAATAAGCTCAAATCATTCGTAGTGAGAAGATAGAAAGCAGCATTATGTCCACTTTTTGTAGTTACCAAGGTTGGTTTTCATCTTGCTCAATTCCCTAAGATATTCTAAATGCAAAAATATCCACTCTCAGCCTGGTTCCACAGAGCCCACCGCAAGGTGGGAGATCTTCCCCAAGCCCAGAGCCTAAAACGGTTGAGCAGCCATCGTGCACTCCAGTTGGGCAAGTGGAGTCTGGCAGGTTGATCTTTCTCTATGTGCTGGAAGCTTCCCTCAAAGTCATTCTTGGATTAAGGCCATTGCAATTCCCCTCCCCAAGGGCACCTGCCCCAATCAGGGCTCAGTGTGAGGGGGTCTCCACTCTCCTCCCCGGGGAGTCTCGGACACACTCTCTCAACCCCCTTTCCACCATCTTGTCTGCCCGCATTGTACCCGCTGCTCTTCTGAGAGCATCCTTACTTGGTGTCCCATTATTACTCATTCTTGGTGCCAGTCCCAGAGTTCATTTGGGTAGGGCATGTTATCATTTAACTTTTCTAGGAAAGATTTTTTTTCCCCTTCACGCTCAGTGTCTTTCACCTGCCACCATCTACAGCATCCTGCAGAAAGAACCCTCGCTGCAGAGCCAGCACGGCTGAGCCTGGACACCCGCTCCTCTGTGACCAAGCAACTTCCCAAACATGGTTCACACGGAGGGAGGCTGCCTCGGGAAGCAGTGCAGCTCAGCCCTCAGAGAGCATCAAACACCCGGAGAGCGGCAGGTCTGGGGCGGACTCCGCCATCTGTGGTGTTAGTGAGCGCCAGGCTGGTCCAGGCTGCTGACCACACATCACCCTTGGAGGAACACTCTGTTAAAGAACCTTTGGTGTCACAGATTAAAAAATAGGAATTCGTGAAGGGAATGGAGAGCACAGCACTCAAGCAGGTGATGCTCACCTTTACTTCTGCCTCTACTGCTGCTTCCTGCCGTGTCCCCAGCTACACTGCATCCTCCCTGCCGCCATTCAGGCTCCACGGTGACCACCCCTCACTCTCCCAATTAGCATAAACAGGGCACTTACTATGACCTAGGTGCTCGAACTACACTATCACAGCCCACACTCCCTCATCTCTAAGAGAGACACATTATTTGCATTGTGCATCAAGTTTAGAACCATCAAGGAATGTTCCCAAGGTCACAAGAGACAGAGGTAGGTCCAGGGAGCAAGGCCTGACCCTTAAGCTGGGTGCTAAGTCCACTCCCGCCTCCAGATCGTCCCTTCTGGACCCCATCAGGTCTCATTTCCTTCCTAGAGAAATATTAATGTCCACGTGTGGTATCTGCCCATTCACACACGCACTTGTTAGCACAGACCTTTTAGAGAAACGATATCAACTCTTAACAGGATAACCTGGCTTGTTCGTTGCAATGTGTTGAAGACACAGTTTTGTCCAAATGGATCTGACTTCAACACCCTCAAAATGCATCCAGGTCTCCCCACCCAATCACCCATTTGGACACTCTCTGAAGATAAATAGGAAAGTGTCCACTAGCAAACGTGGGTGCTCCCCACGACAAAGAGGGCAAGATGGCCTCGCCCAGAGGATGGTGTCACTAGAATTCTCCCCGGCTGCACTGCTCCGATCCTCGTCATGGTTCTAACAGAGGAAATCAAATGAACCGAATGCAAAAAGATGTTCTGCCTCCCAGCAGCTGCCTGACCTTTAAAGTTCTGTAAACCTCTTTGAATCTTGGGTTAAAATTGGAATAGAGTGATATACCTCGCAAGATGGTGTTCAGGAATAAAGGAGGTAAAATATGTAAAGAATGTTTGGCACATACGAGAAACTCAGTAAATTCTAATTCTCTCTTTTCTTACCCAGCTTCTGATTTTCCAGAAAATCCTCAACTTTACGCATTGAAAACACATTAGGGACCCAGAGTCCAAGGACTCCCAGATCACCTAAGGAGAGTTCCCAAAACGCAGAGTCTCAGGACAAAACCCTGGACCAAATGAATTATTAGCTCCAGGAGTTAAGCCCAGGGATCTGTATACTCTAATGTACAAACCCTGCTTGCAAACCACCTGTTTGTCCAAGATCAGAACATTTGGTCCAAAAACCCATCTGTGGTTCTACGGGGTGAATTAGACCAAGGGGCCTGCTGCTGAGGTCAAAGGTTTCAGAACTGTTCTTCCTATTTTTTTGGAGATTTCCTTTTCATCCCTTTCTCCATTTCTTTTGATTTATAAATGTACAGTTTTCATAAATCTGATTCTTAGCTTACGTACACTGTATTAAAATCAGGCAAACCCAATGTAAAAAAAAAATCCTTGCACGAAAACACTATTATTGCACAGAAAGTAAACAAATGAAAACAGGAAATTCAAAACCATTCTTCCTATGGTAGCTCCAAGTCCTCATGCAAATATAGGTATGAATGCATCAATTCAGCAGCTGACTAGACAATAAAATGACTGTATACAGACGGGCAGGAGAAACGCATTCAGTTACTGTCAGAATAATAACTGCATTTCTTGACTGGCGCTCGTTAAAATGCCCAGTCAGAGCTTCAGATTAAGGTAGCTCTAATGCACAGTCCGAGGACTTTTAGACTCAAATCTTTTTTTTAATTAGATTGCTAGATGTCACTTCTCAAGTCCTTACGTGATGAAGCATTAAATTCCCATAGGACCCAGGTACCTACTAGAGAGACAGTAGTTAGTTCTCAAGTCAGCGTGTCAAGAAATATTTGAACCATTATCTGTCACTGAAGTGGCTTATGTGGTACGTAGAACAGAACTCTTAGCCAAGGGGAAAAACACTAATAAAAGGGTGACCTTCAGCAACACTTTAGTTACACTATATGTAACAATTCGATGATTTTTTAAAAACTACAAACTACCCATTAGATCCTTTATACAAACTACCCATTAGATCCTTCAAGTAGAATCGCTCTTCCCAACCCCATGTCAAAAACAAGGTTGCGTTTTTATATATTTATTCATTTATTTATTTTTGGCTGTGTCGGGTCTTTGTTGCTGCACGTGGGCTTTCTCTAGTTGAGGCGAGCAGGGGTTACTCTTCCTTGTGGTACGCGGGCTTCTCATTGCAGTGGCTTCTCTTGTTGCAGAGCACGGGCTCTAGGCGTGCGGGCTTCAGGAGTTGTAGCACACAGACTCAGTAGTTGTGGCTCACGGGCTCTAGAGCGCAGGCTCAGTAGTTGCGGTGCACAGGCTTAGTTGCTCCGCGGCATGTGGGATCTTCCCGGACCAGGGCTCGAACCCGTGTCCCCTGCATTGGCAGGCAGATTCTCAACCACTGCACCACCAGGGAAGTCCTGGTTGCGTTTTTAAAATGGCTTCCTGCTACCTAGGTTCAAATAAATAAAAATATTGCTAAAAGCCAGTCTTGATAATCCAGAAGCTGGCCATGAGTACTTCAACCCACCCCTGTCTGGAGTCCACCCCTGGCACTTGGCCAGAACTCTTTACAAAGCCTCCATGCTGTTAACAAACTATGTGCACTTTAAAATGCAAACAATGGTACAAATGAACTTATTTACAAAACAAAAATAGTCACAGATGTAGAAAACAAACTTATGGTTACCATGGGGGAAAGCGGGGGCAGGGGAGATAAATTGGGACATTGGAATTGACAAATACACACTATATATAAAATAGATAATTAATAAGGACCTACTGTATAGCACAAGGAACTCTACTCAATACTCTGTGATGACCTAGATGGGAAAAGAATCTAAGAAAGAGTGGATATATGTATATGTATAACTGATTCACTTTGTTGTACACCTGAAACTAAAAACATTGTAAATCAACTATACTCCAATAAATTTTAAAAAATAAAAAATAATAAAATGCAAAGCGTTTGGCAGCAGTCAGCACTCAGGAAGTGCTGCTTTGGGCAGGTTCTCCCTTCCCCACCTTCCGACATGATTTTTCTAGGGACACAGCTGACCGCTTCTTCCATCCTGATTCCTTGCTAAGTCTTCCTTTTCCTTCTCTGGTTGCTCCTTCCCTGTCACCTCTGTCCCCTCCTCTGCCTCACCATTAAAGGTTGCTGTCCTTCATGCTTCATCTTCTACTCACCTTTCCTCACCCTTTACCCACTTTCCCTCAAGCAACTGTATCTACTCCCTGGGGACAGAAATAACCACGTCCTTGTCCAAAACTCCCATGTTCCTAAATCCAACTCAGACTTCTTTTTCTGAGTTCCAGCCATGCAAGTGCTGACTTGGCGTTTCCATTTGCACGGATCACACACACAGGAAGCTTCACCTCCTTCTGCAGCATTCCCCGTCCCCTTCCTGACGTGCACGCAAGGGCTCGTACCAGACACCCAGGAGCCAGCCTCCACAGCCCCCTTCACAAGCAACCCCCCGTCATAACCAAGCTGAAGACATGCCTCCAAAACCATCTCGAATCCTCTTGCTTCTCTTCATCCCTCCTGCTCCCTCTCTAGAGCGAGCCCACATCCTCACCCCACTCGGAGCCCCGAGTTCCCTGCAGGCACCCAACATCCCTTTCTGTCCGTTCTCTGCACAACCGCCAGTTGTGACATTTTCAAAATGGAAATTTTATAACTGATGTACTTAAAAACCCTACAGTGGTTTCCCAGGCTTTTACGACAAAGTCCAGAACCCTAAAAATTCCAAAATAATCTGATTTTTCTCCTTACCTCTCAGACCTCAGTCTTGCCTCCTTTGCACTGACAGCCCTCTCTGCTGTTCCTCTTCCCTGCATCAGGAATGGAAATGTCCTTCTCTCTTCCTTTCTCCTCTTCCTCTTCCCACTCCCATCAGAAATGTCTCTTTCTCAAGGAGACTTTCTGATATCTTTCAAACTAAGTTACAGTCTTCTGTTCTATGTTCTCATGGTACCTTGTACTTTTGCCCCTATAAAAACTTAGCACAATTATATATATATATATCTACAATAATATATATAATATATATCACAATCCCTTATGTAACTGTTAATTCTACCCTATTAGCTCGGAAAGAACCATGCCTACTTTCTTCACCACCAGGATTCCAGAAAGCAGTAGAAAGACTAGCAAATAATGGATGCCCAGTAAATATTTGTTGAAGCAGGAAATCAGTAAAGTGCACTCACTGCTTCTCTTTTTCTATCACTTACCTACACTGTTAAGCGATCTCATGATTCTCGTAATTTATTTAAGCAACATCCTCAGAATGGCCCCTACAATCTCTCTCACAGGTCAGGAGTGCCTAAATCTAAGAGGAAAGGAATAGGATTTGGGGGGCTACACAAATTCATTGAAGAAGTGGTAAATTAACGACAAATTTCTAATCCATTTTAATGAATGAACAGATACGTCCTTGACTGACCTGCAGGTAGGACACTGCCTTAAGCTGTTCTGGAACTCAAGGACCTTGTGGAGCCAAATGGCCCATGATGAGGATGAGGTTGAAGAAGAGTACCACACATATATGATTAGTCTCTATCCTTTACACGTAATTTTTTTTTAGTTTTGTTTTTTGGTCCCGCCATGTGGTATGCGGGATCTTCGTTCCCCGACCAGGGACCAAACCCACACCCCCTGATGTGGAAGCACGGAGTCTTCACCACTGGACCACCAGGGACATCCCTACACATAATTCTTAAGTATCCTCTGGGGCTTCCCTGGTGGCGCAGTGGTTGAGAATCTGCCCGCCAACGCAGGGGACATGGGTTCGAGCCCTGGTCTGGGAGGATCCCACATGCCGCGGAGCAACTAGGCCCGTGAGCCACAACTACTGAGCCTGCGCGTCTGGAGCCTGTGCTCCGCAACAAGAGAGGCCGAGATAGTGAGAGGTCCGCACACCGCGATGAAGAGTGGCCCCCGCTCGCCGCAACTAGAAAAAGCCCTTGCACAGAAACAAAGACCCAACGCAGCCAAAAATAAATAAGTAAATAAGTAAATTTATTTAAAAAAAAATTTTTTTTAAGAGAGCACAACAATAACGTGCATGATGTAGATGCACAAAAGACTAATTATTTTACACAGCTTCACAACCACGCATTTACTGTCTCCATTCACCTGTTACGAGTTGGTTCCTTTTCCTCCTGGGCTGCACAAAGGAAGCACTGGCATAGAACCAGCGCATCATAAAATTGCCAACAATTCTTACTAACAGGAAGTAGGTAGATAATATTGGCAACTTAATCATTTTCATGGACTTTTCGATAGTATTTTAAAAAGAAATATTACTGAGTACATAATGAGTTATTTAGCAAGTTCCTGGAAATACAACTATGAAAAAAGTTAATAAAAGTGATTTAAAATGGTGGAATGATTACTCATCAATACAGTTAATACACTGGGCAGGTTGAACCTAACAATTTTGCTTTTTACAGGCAGTTTGACCAGCCATTTTTAATTTATCCTACTAAGTAATGTGATCATGAAATCCAATTAAGTCGGCAGTGATAAAGCCTGAGAGTATTTCTCCACAGCCCCTATATCAAAATGATTTGTTAAACACAGAGCTTTAAAAGGCATCCTCAACATGCCAGTGAAAGGCACTGACTATGGCCTGACCCTCTGCATTTCCAGTGGTAGCAGATGAAATCAGACATAGTGAGCATGCCACCTTTAAGTGTTAGCGCAAAACCTTAAAGATTTAGTGAAGTCAGACAGACAGAGAAAGAAATATTGTATGATATCCTTTATATGCAGAATCTTAAAAAAAAAAAAAAAGATACAAATGAACTTATTTACAAAACAGAAACAGACTCACAGACTTAGAGAACTTATGGTTACCAGGGGGGAAGAGTCGGGGGGAGGGATAGTTAGGGAGTTGGGGACTGACATGTACACGCTGCTATAAAGGAAAAAAATAAAATAAAATGGATAACCAACAAAGACATACTGTATAGCGCAGGGAACTCTGCTCAGTATTACGTAACAACCTGAATGGGAAAAGAATTTGAAAAAGAATAGATACATGTGTACGTATAACTGAATCACTTTGCTGGCCACCCAAAACACAACACTGTTAATCAACTATACTCCAATATAAAATAAAATGTTAAAAAGAAAGATTTAATGCAAAACCAACCTGCAAAATGCGAAGTTGAACACAAGAAAGAGCACGTAGTTCATATGGTATTTATCTACCGTAAACATGGATGGCTGTTATGTCTGCTCTGCATGTAACTATTCGGCTCACCCACTGCAATGAGGCAGCAAAAGGCAAATCTGTCTCCTTTCCAAAGGACAGCTGAGCCATTAAGAATGAAATGACCATTGCAAATTGGAACCCTGCCTATTGCAACCAATTTGGTCGGAAGTGAGGTTCAGCTATGCCTCAGGTGTCAGCACCAGTCTCTTTCAGAGGAAAGGAAAGACTAGACTATCTTGTGTCTGTCTACTCACTGGCAGAAATAAACTATTGAATTTGCACTGTAATATATTTGGGGTACCACTTGTTACAGCAGTTAGCCTACCCTAACTAGTATATCTACTATGAGAAAGGCAATGTTCATAAGGGACAAATTCCCTTAAGTAAGATTCAGTCTTTGTCAGTATTTCTATTAAAAACAGCATGTATTCCTTTTCCTTATTAAAAGGAATATACAATCACTATAGAAATTTTAGAAGCACATGAAATTCCTAACATCAATAATTCTAATGCCTCACTGATAACATTTTGTTATATAGCTTTCCAGGTTTTTATTTCTCTTTAGATTGACAGATGGATATAAATAGATAGATAATAATAAAAACAATTATACACAGTCTGCATTATAATATTTTTTCACTTGACAATATACTATGAATGTATCTGTAAGTCATTATACTTTCTTCTACAACAAGATTCTTAAAGACAACACAATCCATTATATAGCCATAAAGTTTTATGTAACCATCCTCCCACTGAAGGACATAGTCTGGAACAACGGGTAGCAAAGGTACAGAAAGTAGATAGAGAAGCAGACCATTATGGGGAAGAATGAACAGTAGGTGTAAATGTAAAGATCCCTCCAGCCACTTGGCACGTGGGGAGCCATGCCATCAGTGTAGCACGGGGTTCCAGGTAGGAGAAGAAATTGGATAAGAACACTTGGATAAAAGGTGAATGCCTTCTAAGCCATTCTAAGGAGTTCAGATTTTATCCTGATGGCAGCTGAAGAGGTTTAAGCAAGGGTATAGTACCATCTTTTCTGCTTCAGAAAGATCATTAGCAATAGTTCAGAGAATGAATTTAAGATGAGGAGAATCCCTGAGCAAAGATAAGAGGCTATTACAGTAAGGCTGAGAACTGCTACAGAAACAGTGGAGTTGGGGTAGAAGGGAGGGGTCTCAGATGTGTTAAGGAGGTAGAATCAATAAGATCTGGTCACCAAATGGCTATGGGGGAGAAGGAGAGGTTTCCGGTTGGGCTAACTAGGAAGACACTGATGCTACCATATGGTGAGGGGTTAACTAAGCTCTTCTGAGCACTTACTACTCTATGTGGCATAGAATAAGCTGTCACTCCAGGAAGCCGCTGGTAGTAACAGCAGTGACTGTAATAGGAGTAGTGATAGCAGTTTCATCATTAGTATCCAGGTGTCCAGATGGACTGCAGGGGACGTGATGAGATCCTGTTTAATATATTTACCATGAAGTGTCTATAGGACATTTGGGTGGGTTATCTGGTAAGTGCTTGAATATACTGATCTGGAGCCAGAAAATAGGGTCTGGGCTAGAGATATGGACCTAGGAGCCAAGGTTTATAAGCACCATTAGATTTGCTGGAATAGCTGAACTCACCAGAGGCAAAGGAAGGAGCAAAACAAAACTAGACACAACACAGTTGAGTCGTGCCCGGCCCCTGTGGCACTGCCAACGTCTCTTCATGCAGTGATTTACAAAGATCAAATTATTTCTCATTTGACAACTTGTTTCTGTATTGATCCTTCTACTCACAAAAGGACTAAAATATATCATCTTCTTGCCCCAACCATAAATGTCATAAGCTGAGAAAGAAGGTCTTTTAACCCAATTCTGCATGAAGGTGGGAACTCTCTCCCCACCATCAACAGAACTGGTGCCATCCGGCTGGAAACCAAGATTCCCTACTCTCTGTGCTGGTCTCATCCATTTCCACAACAGCACTCATCATTAACACCCAAAACAGTGTCAGATTTACACTGCTCAAATAAATACATAAAAATTCATAGTAAAGCACTTTGAATCTTCTTTGTCATTTCATAAAACAAATGACTGAACTTCTTGCTTTAAAAGTTTACAGTTGTAAATTAATATATTAATCATACTTTATAGCTTCAAAGACAGTATCTGCTTCTTGAAAAGACAATGCTCGTGAACACAAATAACTATTTTTGACAGTGTAATAAAATGACCCAAAAGGCAAGGGAGGTGAAAAGCTTTGGAGGAAAGGGGAGATACTTTTTCACTCTCCTTAAGCTGTCACTCCTCTTTCGGAGTGTCCAAAAGTTTCACAATTGTTTTTCCATGACTGCTCTCCACAGAACAAGACTAAAATGAGAAGAGAGGAAGAGAAAAGCTCCACGGGCAGCAGCAGAAGGGGTTTGCATGTTGGGTCATTTCTGAGATGACGACCAGATGCAGTTTGAATGGACCATGGAAAGCTCTTTACTTCCACCTTCTCATGCTGCATATTAGGGAATTGAGGCCCAAAGAGGTAAAGTTACTCACCCCAAACCACCCAGGTACTAAACTACAAAGCTAGAAGTGGAAAGGAGTTCTCCTGACTCTAAGGCTGGGGCACTTTTCACTTGTGAATAAGCTGAGGACACCCCAAGTGTCTGGCTGCAAGGATACCGTGGTCTCCCAGGTGAGGCAAGACATTCACAGCTAGAAAAACTGTTAAACAGGGGCTTCCCTGGTGGCGCAGTGGTTGAGAATCTGCCTGCTAATGCAGGAGACACGGGTTCGAGCCCTGGTCTGGGAGGATCCCACATGCCGCGGAGCGGCTGGGCCCGTGAGCCACGGCTGCTGAGCCTGCGCTTCTGGAGCCTGTGCCCCGCGACGGGAGGGGCCGCGATAGTAAAAGGCCCACGCACCGCGATGAAGAGCGGTCCCCGCACCGCGATGAAGAGTGGCCCCCACTTGCCGCAACTGGAGAAAGCCCTTGCACGAACCAAGGACCCAGCACAGCCAAAAATAGAATAAATAAATAAATAAATAAATAAAAAATAAAAAAAAAAAGAAACAAATTATTAAAAAAAAAAAAAAAACTGTTAAACACATCAGTTTTTAAAAAACAAAGATAACATAAGGGAAATTTGAAATGCACCACGTATAAAGTATGGAGTAAAACATACTTTATAAGGTGCTCTGTATTCAAAGGCTAGAATGAGTATTTCTGGCAGGATCGTTATTAGGACTGTCATGGAAGCAGTAGGATATAGCTGTCCCTTGAAGGACACAGAATTTCCGTGGACAGAAATGAGGGAAGAAGTAGACCCAGGCAGAGGAAGTGGCATATGGAAAAACGAGAGGATGAGGAAAGTACATGGCCTGTTCATGAAGCAGACTGGATAAAATCGTTCACATAGTACAAGTGACAAAGATTAGGCTTGGTTTGGATTAATGAGGACCCTGAATGTCGGGGTCTAGAGGTAACTATGATGCATTCATTGAAAGTTTGAGCAGAAAAAGAGGTCTAATAAAAGTAGTATTTTAGAATGATTCCTCCTCCAGTGCAGGGTCTAACGAAAGTCAGTTTGGAGCAATGGACAGAATAGAGGCAGGGAAATTATAAAAAAGGAAACTTAATGAATAAATCAAATCAATTAAAAGATGCTGATACTAATCCAAGCATGATAAGGTGTCTCTCTGGACCATGTTGATAGCAATATGAATAGGAGTACAACATTCTTATGGTGACTAAAGGCTAAGTTTAATCTTTAAACCTTTTACTGGTTTTTATTAAACTATGATCGATTGTAATTTTGTTATCTGGTGGCTTCAGATTCAGGAGCCTAAATGCTGGGTAAATTAAGAGTTGAATAGATGAACACCTCTGTTTCTGAGAACTTTTGTTTATTAATGACAGTGTAATTAGAAGCACTAACTTGGAATAGAAAACAACAACAATACAAAAACTGCTCACCACCACTTCACACCCATCAGGATGCCTATCATCAAACCAATAGAAAATAATACACATTGGCGGGAATGTGAAGAAATTGGAACCCTTGTGCATTGCTGGTGGGAATGTAAAATGGTACAGCTACTGTGGAAAACACCATGGCAGTTCTTCCAAAAATTAAACATAAAATTACCATATGATCCAGCAATTCCACTTCTGGATACGTATCCAGAAGAACTGAAAGCAGGGTCTCGAACAGATATTTATACACCCACGTTCACAGAAGCATTATTGACAATAGCCAAAAGGTAGAAACAACCTAAGTGTCCACTGACAGATAAACAGATACATGCAATGGAATATTATTCAGCCTTCAAACGGAATGAAATTCTGACACATGCTACAACACAGATGAGTCTTAAAGACATTATGCCAAGGGAAGTAAGCCAGTAACAAAAAGGCAAATACTGTGTGGTTCCACTAAAATGCGGTAAAATATAGTCAAATTATGGAGACAAATTAGACTGGTAGTTGCCAGGGGCTGGAGGAGAGGGAAAAGGGAATTATTGTTTAACTGGTTTGGAGTTTCAGTTTGGGAAGATGAAAAACTTTTGGAGACCGATGGTGGTGATGGCGGCCTGTGAATGTGAAGGCTTAATACCACTGAACTGCAACTTAGAAATAATTTAAATGGTAAATTTTATGTTATTACAACTTGGGGGGAAAAACACTCACCAGAATAAGACTGTGGTCCAAAAATGCTTGACTTTTTAATAAAATTCCCACTGCAATGAAAGAAAAGTTGCCACGGTTTCTGAGGAAAAGATGTGCGCCATCTCAGTGGATGGGAATGAGGACCTTGGAGGAAAGAGTATCTCAGAGGTGTCCAGACTTGCAAAGAAATCGAGAGCGGGGGAAATCTCAAAGCTGTGGTCCTTGTGCGCTGATGGCACGACAACGAACTCTGAGCAGAACATCTCCGTGCAGGCAGCCACCAAAGAGCCTTCACTGCCAGAATCACCGCCCGAGGACAAAGGCTAATGGCAAATTTTACCTGAAACCTCGACAGCTGCCCTTCTCCTCCTCGGTAGACAGAAAGAACCTCCGCTCCAGGTCTGCACTGGGCTGCAGCCAGGATGCTCCCTGCGGTAGAAGAAAATGCCGCCACTGCATCTGCTGCTTCACGGATGACACATCGCCCGTGATGTCTCCAGGGCCAGCCAAGAAAATGGAGGAAAAGGACCTCATTGTTCACCAGAGCCCAAATGGATAGGTGCCGTCCCACCTAACATTCTAAGCAAGAGCTGACAGGATGTTCACGACAAAGGAAAGAATAAGTGAAAAGTCAGTCACCCAAACTCTTTTCTTATTACTTCTGAGGGATACAAGCAGTCTTTTCCATCTTCAGTTACAAGAACTGAACTTACAGGGCTGACGTGGTGAAACACCTATGGGGGAGATCAGGGAGAACACAGAATTTCTGAGAGCTGAGATCTAGTACCCAAAATAAAATTGGTTGGGATGATTTGGTAATGGGTCTGCTCAAAACAGTGGCAGGGATTCATTGACGATCGAAAACCCCTTCTGTGCTTGGAAGTGTTTACAACACACGGAATTCTGTTCCCCAGCTGGGGCTATAGAGTACACAGAATACGGAATATTAAAATCCAGGAATAAGTTATGAAAAAACAAATTTTAGGAAATTAAATAACCTTTCTCGGAAGCCCAAAGGTTGATCCAGAGGAGGAAATGGTGTCCTGTTCTAAATGCTACTTCCTACAAAGAGGCTAGCTCACCAAATCACAGACCTGAAGAGAAAGAATCAGAGGTTTTGCTTGTTTTCTCCAAAATTCAGCCTAGAACAGTGATTGCCACCATCCAGCAACACCCTCCAACAAGCATCCGGGATGCTTCACTCATTTATTCATTTGATTATTCAACACGGATTTAACCCACACAGGTCAGGCAACATGTGTCTATCAAAGAGGAAAAAAGATACAAACTCAATGAGTGATAGTTATAACTCGGTGGTCTTAGTAAGCCCCTCAATTTTTTAGCTTCCTTTGCCTTAACAGCAATTCCCAGGCTAGAGACAAACATTTGGGAAGACAGTATTACTGCTGTGACTTTCCAAACGCAGCAAAGCAGAGAGGGCTTCACCTCTCTGATCATGACCCCTCCATGCCCCGGGCTCACGGGTGTGCCCACTACCAAGACCCTAGGGCCCACATCAGGCATGCCCCCTTGTGCTGGGCTCTGTTCAGCTCACACTTGCTGGCACAGTAGAGCGAAAGAAGTAATTCCCTCCTCTAGGTTCTGGGCCTGACCTCCTAAACCTGGCTCCCAGCTCCAGAAGCAGGCAGCACTCAGAGCTGTGCTCTTCTAGTTCCCAGCACACTGACTGGGGCAGACCTCCAAAGCCAGAGCCCTGGGCTTTGTAGCAGGGAAGCCCCTGAAATAGAGATGCAATGCAGGTTACCATCTATGTCTTCATGGGAGGGACAAAGAGCCTATCAGGAACTGAAAGACACCTATTGTAAATTCACATCTTTTTTTTTGCACCGTGCAGCTTGCAGCATCTCAGTGCCGTGACCAGGGATTGAACCCAGGCCATGGCAGTGAAAGCCTAGAATCCTAACCACTAGGCCACCAGGGTACTCCCAACATTCACATCTTGTGATCTAGGACTTCCATATTCTGACACACTTAGACCCAGACAGCCGAATTCCAAGGTGTCAAGAGAAGACTTGTCAGTGTGGCCATGAGCAGGCATCAGTACATACTTGCTCTCTTGAAGACTCAGATCCACTCATGGGCCCCATCATTTACCTAAAGCTTTACCCTGCAGTGTCCTCACAAAGGAAACAGAGATGAAGGGAAGACACAGCTGAAGCCTGAGTTAGGAACTGATAGCTCTATCTCCCCTGTACCATCCAAGCTGTGAGTAAACTAAGTTTCTTTTTGTTTTTGTTTTTGTAGTTAGTAAAAAAAAAAAAAAAAAAACAGGATATAAATATGGCTAGGTCCTAATGGGGAGAACCAAAGTTAGGATAGTTTCTCAGGAAACTATTTTCC
The DNA here is from genome assembly GCF_949987535.1 of Balaenoptera acutorostrata. Lineage (NCBI taxonomy): Eukaryota > Metazoa > Chordata > Mammalia > Artiodactyla > Balaenopteridae > Balaenoptera > Balaenoptera acutorostrata. Next base: position 122,564 of record NW_026646805.1, on the reverse strand, counting down.
AAAGGGAAAAATATCCTGGTTCTCTGGAAGACTAAAAAAATAATGTCAATTACCACTTAGGCATCTCTTTCTAGGATGGCTGGGTGGCAAGTCTATGTTGGGGGGGGACTATTTCCTAACTATCAGATCTATGCCAAGCAGAGATTCGTCAACCCATTTTAAGCTTTCAACTTCACCAAAATTTCTTTTTTTTAAATCTTCTGCGACCTGTATGGATCATTTGCAGATGGAGAGTCAGGAGACAAGCCTTCAGAAACAGGCTTACCTCAAGCCCATCACAGCCCTAAACAATATGAAAACACAGTAATACGAAATACAGCCTCTCAACTAGCACTTAACTCAATAAAAGTTAGGTCTGAATTCTGTACATTTGCAAATAATTCAACTTTAGATTTTAAAATGTGACAGGCTGCATCACTAATCAGCTGCTCAAGTATTAGAAAATGACTGATATTTGGGAGAGTCATACATTAGGTCACACATTCTTTCATGATGTTACTTTCATTTTAACTTAAATTTCATGATAACATAACAGCACAGAGTAAAATGTGCATGCACAAATTTAGAGCATTCACACATGAATGGAAAACTGTCTACAATAGCCATTTCTGTTATTTAAAAGTAAGGACATTAAAAATTCGTTCTCACTTTCTTATGAAAACTTTGATGAAAACATGTTGTTACACTATTGTTTTTGGTAACAAATTGCATGAGTCCATAAGAGCCCTAATTTTTTTTTACTTTTTGTTTTCTTTACAAACTTTATTATATACTTTCAATGACTAATAATTCATGAATCCCTACCACTGTTTCTCATTATATACTTTGTTTTCATTATCATTCATTTATATAAGGCTAATCAAGATACCCATTCAATCAGAACTATCTATAGACATAATTTTTCCATATCCTTTGAGCATATCAAAAACAACCAAACAAAAAACCTAAGTATTGCTAAGTACTGAGGGCAGATGAGAGTTTCAAGATCTTTGGACATCTGGCCAGTTCATCACTTGTCACTGAAATTTAAAAATAGGTTTTAAAAGATGTTACATTTATAATTAAGAAAAAAATAACAGGAGGAAAATGGGCATCGAAGCAAAGGAGATTTCCTGAACAATGAATAGATTGCATTTGACAAGGGCAATAACCCGCCCAATCACGTCTTTTGCTCTCATTTGCTATAAGTATACAGGCCAGCGGAAGCACGGCCCATTGTTTTGACCCTCAGGGCTGTTGAAGCTTCCTGGTCTTACCTAATATATTAAGACATATGGTAAAACCTTCCCTAGATCCAGAGGATTTATAGATCTCCCACAACTGATGAGAATGATCGCCTAGTGCTTGTAATATATTCTTTTTTTTTTTTTTTTTAAGAAAATTTTCGTGGTTTTATTGTATCATGCGGCATTGAAACATCTGAACAAATCAATATCTCGGTGGTGAGGCAGCTGCTTTCTCCTTCACTTCTTTGGGTTACTAGAGCAACTTGTCAGTAGATTAAAAAAAAAAAAAAAAAAAGACAACCTTCCGCATTACTTAACTCTTTCCAAGGCATGCGCTGGTACAACACAAACTTCTCCCGTCAGATGCAACTAGTCTAGCGGCCAAACATCATGCACAATACCTCGGCAGCAGTAGCGCACTGCGCCCACTCCCACCGCGGCCCTGCTCATTTGTGTATGATATTTGGAGCATCTGGAGGAGCATGAATAATATCGGGAAGAGGAGGGAGGAGGAAACAGCATGAGTGCCTGGCTGGGAGGAGGTCAGCCGAAGTTGTGCAGGGCAAGCCTGAACATGTCATTGGTGCAAACCCAAGCATCATTGATGTTCTTTAATAGGAACATCTGGTGGAACCCCATGATGGGGTCTTCATCGGCCTTAAGCTGGCCCACAACCATGCTGATGATGCAGCTATGTGGCGTGGGCTGACGGTCCTGCGCCGTGATGCTATGCTGGATTTTCTGGAACGGAAGGCTAGACAATTTCTTCACAATGGCAGCTTTCCCCTGGAATTGCTGTCCTTCCCACATAAGGCATGACGCGTCAATATAAATTGCGTCTAGTTGGGTTCTGTCGTTATCAAATAACTGGTAGTAATGTTGAATGAAGCTGGATCCAATCTGCTCCCAAATTGGCTTGTCTCCCATTCTGGAGCGTCACCCAGCCTAGTTGAGACCCGAGGGGCTGGCACGATGGCTGCAGCGGCGGCAGCAACCCAGCGCCGTCTGCCTTGTAATATATTCTGATTCTGATATTTAAATTCACCTTTTAAAATATTTTTATTCCAAAGAGTTGTTTTCCCAGATGACCCATCTTGGTTTCATTTTTTAACATAAATATATATAAATACATACACGGTTTCTCTACTCAACAGAAAGAAGTGTTCTATATACAGTATAGAATTGACAGTAAGATTTATACAGTTTAAAGAGAGCCATCACAAGCACTTGGGAAATTACATTTACACATGTATTTATGAAAGACAAGCAGTCAAGCTGTATCTGTTCCTATTGCTATGCCCTTAATACAGCTTTTATTGAGAACAATTCTCTTCAATAGTTGGCTGGAAAATCCTTGCAGCATTTCTGTCATTTTCATAACACCATAAGGTCAGCACACTTTATTAAATAGTTATTGAGAACATGAGAAAAAGAAAGACATTGATCATAAATATTTGATAAACATGTTTGCATTATTATACATTCCAATATGATATACTGAATATTTAGATTGGCTTGTAAGAACACAAGTGATGTACAAATCTTGCATGGCCCAATTAGAGATGTTATTCAGCATCAGTATTTTTACTCCTTTTTGGGAATCAGTTACAGCCTAGTATAACGGCAATGCTTTGAAAACTAGAAGTGTAGTACATCAAACAATGATTTGTTTGAATAACGGCAATTTAATTGAACAAAATCATTGAAATTATTTTGCATTCCAATAAATATAAAACCTAGAAATGTCTTAGCCTGTGTAGTGAGCAAGAGAGAAAGCAAAGACTGGGAAGAATTTAACTGTAAAGGAAGTGCAATTCACACAAACCTCAAACATAAGGCAAACAAGCTATGAGATTCTGTGTTGTCATCTAAAATACACTACACAGTTTTTGTTTCCAAAAGTCCATTGTTCAGAGAAGAGCTTCTTTTTATACAGACTCTACTCAGGAGTTTCTCTTAGATGGGGGGAGGGGGCGGGGAGGAGAGAAAAAATAATTCAGGGAAGACTTCCATTAGCTCAACCCTAAGGCTAATCTGTTGCACGTGTAGTTTCTACACTAGTAAGCAACTTGTAGGAAACAACACTGCAGCTGAGCAAAGGAGAGCTGGAAACTGTTCCCCTGGGTATGATATCACAAAATGACTTGCCTAGATCCCCTCTCCAGCCTAGCATCAGGGCTCAGGCAGGAACACAACCATTGCGCCCCCAGGGCAGCTTCGTGTGGTTAGATAAGAACCCTCTGCTCCATCACTCTCCCTGAAATCTCCTGACCAGAAAAGCACACAGAAGCAGCTCGACCACGACAAATCAGTCCCTATTCTCTCTGTACATTTTTTTTTTTCCAATTTGTGTTCCTTTGCCTGGTAGGCTCTGAATGGCATTGTTAAACCAGACCACACAACTGGAAAAATTCACAAGTTTTCACACACATACACACTTTTACACCCCATATTCCAAGTATGGATTTACTGAGTTTCCATTATATAAAATAGCTTACACTATTTACTTATAGCCTACAATGTCACAATAACTACTACGTTCGTAAAACTCCAAGAGAAACTTTGAGCACGATTTCAGTTAGTCTTTAGCTAAATCTATTAGTTAAAGTTTCACGCGGTATCGTACTTTAAAGTACATAACCCTAAAATCACCAAACATACACAATAATTACACAAACCTGAAGCAGTAACTTCATGATTTCTTAATCAACTACATTACACGCAGGAGATTTCCAGTTCATTAAAAAAAAAAAACCCTGCTTTGTTTAGCATGCCACAACTTACAACTATGTATTTCCTTTGGCAAACAAAAGGGCAAAACTACCTTTAGTGAAGCTTTTTCGGCTTAGAAGCACGAAAATAGTATTTCTCCAGACAACATGAATTTTCCATTATCCAAACGTCCTCTGGACCCTTACAAGAAGTTTACCCCTGAAAACTGACATCTCTTTCTAGTTAGAAGGCGTAACTAACGCCATGGCTTATCTAGCAACACCCCACCCCCCATCCTAGGCACCACTGCCAACTACGATCCCCTTTATATTAACTTCCACCACGTGCAGTAGATGATCCACAACTCACATGGTTTGGGGTAAAAGCAAAATCCTTCCTGAACTGCATACAATAAAACACCTGAAAATGGGATGACAGCGTGGCTTAAAATGTTTTGTTTCAGATTCTCTAACAGAATAACATATGATGCAGTACAATGGTGAGGAGCTTTTGTGTTTCCTAATAAGACAGCTCCCAGCAGAGAGTTTCCCATGTTTTATAGTGACATCTATCAGCCAGACCCGGGGAATCCCAACGTCACTCAGCTTTCTTCAGCACCACTGTTTGAGAACAGCTTCCGGCCACAGAGTGGTGCAATCTTAACAGGTCTCTGGCGCACAAAGTGCATGGTGAAAATAAGGCAATGGAGGATAAGCAATGCTCTTCCCTGACATCAAAACCAAATCGTTAGGCATTAATTAACCGCAGGCTACAAGCATCAGAAATGCCAATCAGAAATTTAAATAACTGGCCATCACCTGATACGAATTGAAAAGAGCTGACACACTTTGCATCACAGGCAGACTGAGCATGGCATGGTGCTGAGTTTTGTAAAAATTCAATTAACCCAGCCATCTATCAGACGGATACATCAAGACCAGGGGAAAATCTATTATGCATGTTAGAATTTGTGATGTGTAATCATGTTAATTTTTGGTTTGAGAAGAAACCCCTCTATGTTTTAGTGATTACATGATCATCAGGAAATTACACAAATATTTAGAACCTAGAAATTACTTTATGAATGGCATAAACGTAATGCTACTTCAGAAATGTAATCAGATTATCAGCTGATTTCTCAGACCTGATAATACTAAGGAGACCTGGGAAGAACCCTCTGCAGTGGTAAAATCGGGAAAGGTCTTTGAAACACGATTGCTAAACTTATCTTCCGAAATTCTCCTTAAGGGCCTACGTGTGAAGCTCTATAATGACGCTCATCTGTTCCGACGCACTGACGTGCCAAAGCATACTCCAAACGAAAAGACTGGGAAAACAACAATTCTTGACACGATGTCACCAAAAAGAAAACACCCAACTTTATACTTCTCACATACACATTTTCACAAGGTGCAGACTGCACCTGTCTGTTCGGACGTGACTTCGCCAAAATCTCTGCCACATCGCAAGGGGAATCGCAGTGCTCCGTCCTGTTCTTGTTGGACTCTCCACAGACACAAACCCCTGACCAAGTCCACACTCCGGACTCGAAGTGATGGGAAGACTTTACAGTCCTGTCTGACTCACCTTTCCTCCTTCAGAGGAAAAAGCCCCTCACGGCTGCCCTTAACAGCAACTCCTAACGAAAGAGTTCAAGAAGGCACGCGCAAGAAAGCAGCCGGCCCATTTCCATTCTACTTGGCGAATGAAACCCCAAGGAATTAAAAAGTTTGAGGCGGCCCCAACCGAGGACCAAACTTGGGCTTTCAGCAATGGCAATGCCTCGAAACAGGGACACTGGAGAAGGCGCTGCCCGTGGAATCCAATCCGCGAACCTTCCTCCTCTGAGGATCGCCCAGAGTCTTCCAAGCCCGAAACTCCACCGCTCAGACCACGTCCGCCCGGAAGCCGTCGAAGCCCGGCGCCCGCCACGCCCCGGGAGTGCGCCCTCCCCGCCCCGCCCGAGCGCGCCCCGCGAGGCGAGGAACTTACCGCACCGCTTGCACAGCACCCGGCTGACTTCCTTCTTGAGGTTCCGGTCCGTCTCCAGAGGGGGGAAGGCTGCTCGGAAGGCGGCCGGCGCGCGGCCGCTGCTGTTGGCATCGGGCTCCATGAAGAAGATGTACCTGCTGTCCTCCTTGAGCCGCCCACAGGAGGGGAACGCGGGGTGGCCCCAGGCGCCCAGGCGCACGGTGAGCAGCGAGTCCTTCTTCAAGCCCCCGGCTTTCACCGCCCACACCTGGTGCACCTTCACCAGATAGGGCGCCTCGTCTCCGGGCTCGGCGGCGCTGGGCGCGGGGCCCGCGGGCCAGTGGGACACGGTCCCGTTGGCGGCGGGCAGCGCTCCCGGGCCCGCGGCTGACGGCTGGCGCTCGCCTCCCCACGCCCCTGCCTCGCCCGCCGCCGCCGCCGCCTTCCTGTCGAGTGCCCCCTGCTGCCGCCGCGGCGCGTGCACCTTTCCCTCGATCACCACCGCGGCGCGCTGAGCCAGCTCCTGCACCGAGCCCACGCTGGGCGGGGACTCGTAGCACACCGAGGCCCCCGCGGGAGCCACCTCGTCGCTGGCGGCCGCCTCAGGCGCCAGGACCGCGGTCCACAGCAGCGGCGGCGGCGAGCGGGCGGCGGGGCAGGGGCGCTGGGCCCGGGGGCCGGTCCTCCCGGAGCGGCGCGGGGCGCGTCGCCATCTCATGGTGCGAGGTGCGTGCGGGCTCCTGGCTGTCGGTTCCGACTCTGCCTCGCTCTCTCGCGCTGCCTCCCTTTTCCTCTCCCCTCCTCCCCCCGCACCCCTCCCCCATACCCTCCTCCTAATTTATTTATTGGCGGGAGCTGTGGGAGAGTTGTTTACGGGAGGAGGAGGAGGAAGAGAGAGAAGAGGTGGGTGGAACCACAGAAAGGCCAAGCAGTATAAGGGTAAAAAAAAAAAGTTTTTTTAAGCAAAATAGAAAAAAAAAAAAAAGCCGCCGCCGCCGCCGCCGCGGTTGCTGGGAGTGACAAGTCGTCCCCGCGCCGCCGCCGCCGCCGCCGCGCCCGAGCCCGGCTGTCGGGGCTGCCGTCACCGGAGGAGGACGTGGAGGTGGAGGAGCGGCTCGGCGGGGAACAGTCCTTTGTGTGAAGCGATGCTGCGGCGGCTGCCGAGGCTGCGAGCGGGCGGCGGGGCGAGCGCGCGAGGGAGAGAGCCCTGGAGGCGGAGTTGCGTGCCTGGAAATCGCTGGGCGGCCGCGGCGACAGCGCCCTGCGCCTCGCCGGCCTGTTTACCTGCGGGGCGCGCTCGGCCCGCGCCTCCCTTCCCCGTGCTGATGCCCGAGCCCGGCCCGCGAGTCGGTCCTCCCGGGTCTTCCCCGGCCTGCGCGCCGCCTCCCTCTCCGTCGCCCTGACTGCTGCACTGGGAGGCCGGGCGGCGACCAGGCTGCAGTCCGAGGGGGCTGCGGAGATTTCCCGGGGGCTGAGAGGTGACGCTTCGGTGACCGGGGACCTGTTAGCCGGCGCAGGAAGGAAGGGGGCACGCGGGAGATGCGGGGCCTCGTGGCAGAAAAGTTTTGGGTGAACTGGTTACCGGAGAGTCCAGAGGGAGCAACACGTTCGCAGGAGACAGGCTGCAATTAGAACAACTTTCTGTCTCGCTCGCTCCCCTGCTAACGCGCACACACAGGGAGCTCTTCAGGTTTGCTGCCTCTTCCACGGCTCCCCTCGTGGGACGCTTCAGGCTTGATTACCCTTGCCTTTTCTGCTGTGAAAATTCCCCGTTCGCCGTGATTTTCTGACCTGTGGGGTACTGCTGATCTGAGCACTGCTTGAATAAAATAGTGGCTCAATAATGCCGCTTGGTATAAAGTTTCAGGCACTTCGTCAACTAGTCCGTTTTTTAAAAAAAATAACTGAATGAAACGAAGGACGCCTCCGTGCCTGCTGGTACAAAGGATCCCAGGCATGAGGGGCTGTAGGTTAAATATTGTTCCATCTGAATATCACACCCGCCCCACCCTAACTCATCCCATCCCCCTCTGAACCCTCCACCCGCTGTCCCGCCAAATTTAAGAGGCTACTTTTATTTTTTTAAGAGTTTTTTTTTGTTTTGTTTTGTTTTTAATATTTTGGGGATTGATTTTACTTTCTTTTTTTTAATTTTTACTTATCTTTTATTTATTTATTTATTTTTGGCTGTGTTGGGTCTTCGTTTCTGTGCGAGGGCTTTCTCTAGTTGTGGCAAGCAGGGGCCACTCTTCATCGCGGTGCTCGGGCCTCTCACTATCGCGGCCTCTCTTGTTGCGGAGCACAGGCTCCAGACGCGCAGGCTCAGTACTTGCGGCTCACGGGCCTAGTTGCTCCGCGGCATGTGTGATCTTCCCAGACCAGGGCTCGAACCCGTGTCCCCTGCATTGGCAGGCAGATTCTCAACCACTGCGCCACCAGGGAAGCCCCATCAACAGAATTCTTTTATTCAAACTACCCTGAACAAAAATATCTTTCGATTCATTTTCAAGGGCCCAAGTGGTGTGCAAAGTGAGAAGACACACACTAGGGAATTTGATCCATACCCTTCCAAGTCTTAAGGTCACCCAGGAGGCATTCTCGACCTCTTCACCCATGAGGCAGCACCAAATTGTCCTCCAGAGAAGGACTCCCCGACTATCACGTCCCTTTTGTCTTATGGCTGAAAGGGGGTTGGGATCTGGGAAGGACATCTACCTCTGTGAGCTGCACACCAACTCCGGCTCACACAGCCTTGATTTCTGGTAAAATAGGATCAAGCCTCCAAAAGCAGACAGGTGAAGGCAGGCAATGCCTAGCAGCAGAGGTGTCCAGTGAGAGGGCAGTAGGCTTTGCCAAGGGGGAGGATGGAGTCAGGACGTGTAGATGGTTATCAGAAGCAACTGCCGGAGGGACCAGCTTGTGCTATGAGAGCACGCCCTCCAAGGACCTGCCTCTCCCTTTCTTTGGGTTTTTCCTATTTGAATGTGACCCCCATGGGACCAAGAACCTGGTCAAGATTCTTGTGGAAACTGGCCATAACCCTCAGATTTTCTTGAACAAAGCCAATTTCACAAAATATTCTTTCAACAAGGTCACTTTGATAGGTGTATAACTAAACTATGATTTCATGGAAATGTTCTAGAAGACTTTCTATACAAATGATCTTTTTTAAATTAAAACTATTGTTTAAAGTCTTAATTGTTTTAAAGCAAAAACAACGGGGCAATAGCTTATTATGAAGATATGAACAATCATTTATGGAGCCCCTCTGTGTGAGGTGCTAAGGTACAAAGGTGAGTAAGCAAAGCCCATGCACTCAAGAAGTCTAAAATCGTGCTCTCTGGGTCCTACCATCTCTGCCTTTTAAACAAAGGAAGAACGGGATGGACCCCCTGGGAGTCACTGGACCTAGGTCCCGAGACCACACCTAAACTGTTCCCACCTTTTAAATAATCCAGTCCTCCTGCTAGAGGCGTATCATCCAACTACTGCCAACTTCCGTGTCCCCTCTGGACGCCTGCAATAACTTCCTGCTGGTATCCTTCATTCAGGGTACCGGGGTTCTGGTAACTGTCCTGTCCGCAGCCCCTCTCTTGGTGACTGTCTTGAACTCACTCAACGCACTGTCCTGCCTTTGGATATCAGCACACCAGGAGGGCACCTCTAGCCCGTGCCTCTCTGGGCTCCACGCCCTGGGCTGGCCCCTGGGTGTCCTCACCCTCCATCAGAGAGGTAGAAAGGCTTGATTGGGAAGAAGCTCTGAGGACAAAGCCCCCTGGTCCCTCTCCCTTGCTGCCCCATACCCCTTGGCTGGGGGCAAATTCACCTCTATGCCACTTTAGCCCTGCTCAGCCTGGAGCAACATGGACAAAGGGTTTCGTCATGTCCTTCTCCCTGCTTCTCAGATCTTTCTGGTCTCTGGGTCACAACCTCAAGGTTATTGTGGCGGGGGGGGGGGGGGGCGGGTAGGGTGGAGGTGGGTGGGAGCGGCCACCATCCAGTGGTGTAAGTTCTAAGCTTGGAAGTCATTCAGAAACCACCTTCTCTTTCACACCCATTATCCACTTCATCCATTTTTACCTACTTCATTGTCCCTCAGATCTATTTATCGCTCATTTTTCTCCACTGCTGTCACCCTCATCCAAGGCCATACTCTTTCAGTTGATAAAAGAAATGTTCACATACTGAGGTATGGGGCAGTCATTCTGGCTTAATTTGAATTTTATGCTAACTAGAACAGCCCGTTTGTGGCTATCAAACCTACTTTATACATCTGCTTTAGTTATTAAAGAAAAGGGTGCACTGACCAAAAGTAAAGAATGTCCATGTTAAAAATAAAGATGAAATGCCCCCCCCCTTCCTGGGACACCACTGCTGGTGTTCCTTCCATGAGAAGACCCCCTTCCCAGGTGCCAAAGTCATACTGACTCGCTGTGTGCGTGCTGATCTGGTTTTTTGAAAACCTAAAGGAATGTATCCCTGACTTGTTTGATGATCTTTGTTCTGACAAGACATAAAACTGTGCTGAAATCCATGCTTCTCCAGAGCAGTTTCTCAGAGTAATCTAAGAAGCTGTCTTCTGGGCTACAGCCCTCAGTTTGGCTCAAATAAAACTCTTTTCTACTCCTATTATAGACTGTTTATGGATGATTTTCATCGACACAGGAAACAATTGAAAGTCTGACAGTTGACAGTTCAAAGTAGATGACACTCTTGTTTCCATCAATCCATTCTCTGCACCTCACCGCACGGCTTCTAGCCATGCTGGCTTTCTTGTTATTCCTTAAACGCTGTGATTTCTCTGACTGCAGACACTTTGCATATGCTGTTCCATCTGTCTGGAATTCTCCTGTCTCCCCTCACTGCTCTGACTAATCCTTACTCAGAGAAGACTTCCCTGTTGCCAAAGACCTTGTGATTTCCCCTTTCTCTACTATTCCATTACGTTCCTTCATTTAGATATTTGTATGATTTTTTAAATTAGTGTCCATTTCCCACACTATCCTGTAAACACTATAAACAGAAACTGTATCTGTTTCATTTGCTATTAAATTCTCCGTAATTAACACAGCACCTGACTCTTGGTAGACAGCCAATTAATATGAAAGATTAAGTAAATGAAGAATATATAGTAATTCAGAGCTCACATTTGAGAGCTAAACTGTACTGTGTTTGAACCTTGGCTGTATCACTTACAAGGTGTACGATTTTGGATGAGATACTTGACCTAAGCTTCAGTTTTCACATCTTTTTAAGATGAAGGCAATGAAGATTCCTACTTGCACTTGTAAAGTTCAAATGAAATAAATACCAAGTATTTAGTAAAGGGCCTGACACATAAAAAGGGCTTAATAAGTCGTCTGCTAAGAAGAGGATATATCCAATGATAACAATATAATAATGGGATTACAGAGTACAGGAGGAGGCCACAAGGCTTACAATAATCAAACACCCATGACACTACCTCCACCTTAAAAAAATTACTTTCATAGCTGTCATTTTGGGGAATTCTTTCCTCTCCTCTGAATCAGATTCTAGATGGAAGTAATGACTATGATATATATTTTTTAGTATAAATGAGCTTCAGAACCAGACTCCCAAGCTACAGATCTTGTCGCAGGCCTAGGAAGTTGTATACAGCTCAAGTGCCATACTACACATTCACATCTGTTTTTTCATTTAAATTATCATCTGTGTGTTTGTATAACAAAAGTGTTACTCCCCTGTTGGGTACAGTTTGGAGAGGAAATACTAGATTTTTCAGGACATATCATTGATCTGTAGTGACAAGAAAAAATATTCTACATCAGGGCTGTCTCAGAAAACTCAGGAGTCCTGGTTACCAGAAATTCAGTTTGGTGGGAAGATGGCAGAAGAAACAAACCATCCTCATTGTTTCCACAGTGTGGCAGACTTCAAACTGATTCTTACAACATAAAATGTTCGTAAATTTCAATCTATCTTATTGAAAGAAACAAAGCAAAATAGCAACAAAGTTCCTGTTCAGGGGTTGGGAATGATACTTCTTATTCCCTACAACCTTCAACCTGCTGGGCCCTAACAAAACGAAACTCTGGAAATGAACAGAAGACAAGGCAGCTTTAGAGTCTGGAATGTTCCAAAGGAATCATTCCTATGAGTAGGGAGACAGCCACCCAGAGGGATGACAACTCACCTCCTCCTTCACCAGAATCATCCACTTCACACAGGGGTGGGCAAACATTTCCTGTGTGGCGGCCAGAGAGTAAACATTGCAGGCTTTGTGGGACAAGAGTCCTCCACGGCAACTACTCAATTCTGCTGTGTGGGAGAGGATTGAGTATGGCTGTGTTCCAATAAGGCTTTATTTATGAGCCTTAATTTTTGAACTTCATGTAATTTTCATGTCACGATGTATTATTCTTCTTTTGATTTTTTCCAAGCATTTAAAAACGTAAAAACCATTCTTCGCTTGCAGACCTTACAAAATAAGTAGTGGCTGCATTTGGCCGGTGGCTATGTTCTGACCCCTGGCTTAAGACACATAAATAAATATTAAGTCACACCTATGGATTTCCTAACTGCTCTTCGAGTCTTCAGGATGTGCACAGCAGGCCTGCCCCTAACTGGAAGATAGAAGTTGTATATTGCACTGCAGAGATGAAAGAATGGAACTAATAGACAATTTTTTTAAATCCCATGAAGGAACATTTTACACACACTTTACAGTTTATTACACAGCTTGGCAAACAGGAAGCTTCTAAACAAGCAGGGCAGTCATTGTAATCCCTGATTATAAAACCATGGCAGTGAAGGTTTAGAAAGTTCAAAGCAATGCTGTAAAACTACTAGGCAGCTGAGCCAGGGACAGAATCCCTGCTTCTAGCTCTACATGTGCAACTGGAAGCCAAGGCACTGCATCCTCAGTAGATGCACCCCTCTTTGAGAATTCCCCACGAATTCGGCAACAGACCAGTCGAGAAAATGGAAAATGTTGACAAAGTAAATGTCACTATTATGCACAGTATGGGTCTGTACCTTTGTCTACCATCCAATCCCCACTTTTGTCTCTACTGCTGTGCTGCGAGAGTACCGTCCCCCCAAATTGAGGTCCACCTCGGACATGTGACCTTATTTGGAAATAGGGTCTTTTCAGATGTAATTACGATGATGTCACACTGGATTATAGTGAGTGCTAAACCGAATGACTGGGGTCTTTTTCCGAAGAGGAGAGGACACCCAGAGACACACACGGGGAAGAGAGCAGGCTGGCGTGACTCAGCTGCAAGCCAGGGAACAGCAAGCGTTCTCAGCAGCCACCAGCAGCGAGGAGAGAAGCGGGGACCTGACTTTCAATCAGAGCCTCCAGAGGGAGGTCCTGCCTACACCTTGACTTCAGATTTGTAGCCTCCAGAACTGTGAGAGAATAAATTTCTATTGTTGTAAGCCAAGCAGTTTGTGGTCATTTGTTACAGCAGCCCAAGGAGATGAACACAGCCACCCGCTAGCACTTTGCATCTAGAAATACCTTTGAATTTTGTTTCCCTGAAGACATCACTCATGTCGAGGCCACACTCAGGAGAGGCCTTTCCCACCCTTCTTCACTGGCATCATCCACATCCCACCCTTCAAGAATCAGCTCAGGGTCCCTTTCTCCAGGAAACACTGTCCTGCCCCGTCCTGCCAGGAGAGATTGGGGACCCCTCCCCTGTGCCCAGATGGTAGTGAGAAAAGAAATTTTCACATACTGAGGTATGGGAAAGTCATTCTGGCTTACACAGGAGTTAACTTGAATTTTATGCTAACTAAAACAGCCTGTTTGTGGCCTATCAAACCTACACTGTACATCTGCTTTAATTATTAAAGAAAAGGGCACAGGGACCAAAAGTAAAGAATGTCCATGTTAAAAATAAAGCCGGTTTCAAAAATAGAGCCGGTTTCAAAGCCTTACGTTGAATGTCCTCTATCACGATAGAAATCTAGCAGATCGGCATCGGTGGGAGGGACCCACGATTTTGCTACCTGTCCCCGGTTCTAGATACCCCTCCAACTCCAAAGCATGTTCTCGTGTTATCACTGCCTTCATGAAAACCAAGGTGCCCCTTTTCAAAAGCTCCCACCTGCTGGATGTCTTCTCTCGTGGGCTCTCTGGGGGTCACCTGCCCCAGACAGACCACAGAGGAGAAGGTCTTGGGCCAAAGATGCCCCAACAGGCAAGACAAGTTCAGCCTCCACTCCAGCCTCCCAAACACAAAGGCATTCTCCTCTGCGGGTTTGCAAGCTTGTTTTGTTTACAGCCAGGCAACATGTGCAGAGGAGAAAGCTGACTGTATCCTGACCAAGAAAAACAAAAGTCGGGCAGCCGGTTTTTTTTTAAGCATTGTGAGTAGAGCTTCGGCAATAACATCTCCCACCCGAAATAGCTGTGTAAAGGAGGCGGAGGAGAAGCCCTTGTGGAGGTTAAAGAAAACAAGAATTAAAGAGTGAATGTGATTTGTGGAGCCGGAGAATGGAGGCATCTACACCTCGGCGGGAAGGGTGTCCTGGGGACCAGGTGTCCTGGAGGAGTCCTCCCAGCACATCCCCATCCTGCCAGGACTGGGAACCGAACTTGCCAGCTTCGGGTCTAGGCTAGAATTCAGAGGGACTCAGGGATGTGGAAGATCAGTCCTGGACCAGCTGCTTCTGAGGACCCAGCAGGTGGGAGGACACACCTGGCCAAGTGCTGTGGAACATTCAAATAGGAGCTGCCTGCACCAAAGCAGGAAGGAAGTTTAAGACCAAGCACATCACCTTCTCCCATGGGGACCCTGCTTCCTAGGAGGCCCACTGACCTAATACCTCCCGGGTGGCAGAACGTGGGGAGAAGGGCTTCTCCTCAGGACCACCGGTGGGACTCAGAGCAAGCAGGGCCCTTGTGGTCCTAACTGCTCAGAAAGGAACAAGGATGCTACAAGCCTGGCCCAGCCTCCTGCCGTGGCCAGCCCTTCCCTTGAAGAACAGTCATCACAGGCAGCAGGGATGGCGGTGCGAGCAGCCCCTCAGCCCCCCATGCACCCAGAGCCTCGGGCTTCCTTAGCACCCTACGGCCTGTCCCTGGTGAGGGCGTAACCTTCACACGGGCTGCAATTTCACTCCATCCCCTTTATTTCAGTACACACCAAGCCCAGACAGTCTTCCAGAATTTTTGGGAGCTAATCAGTGGAGTGACGGCTTTTCCTCTGGGAACCGTTTTGTTGCTTTCTCACCAAGTTATGTGACAGGCAGACGCCCATCAGGTCAAACAGGACAGTCGCCCACACCCCAGGAAATGTCTCCTTCCACCACATTAAATGAGCGCAGACAGAGTCGGCAAGCGGGAGGGGCGAGGAAGGAGACAGAAGTTTGAGGAAGGACTCAAACTGAAGGTCACAAGAGTTGGGGGACAGCAGGTCAGGATAAAGTCAAGGGGGAAGACCCTATGGTGGAAAACCCAACCAACCCATCACGCTTCCCAGAGTCAGCCTCCCAGCAATGCGTCCTCCAGGAAGCAGCACATCCAGGGTTCAACCCCCTTCACCCAACAAATCCAAATCTACACCCCAACAGGCAGGCACCCTAGCCCAAGACCAGACCTATTTCCACAGACCTGAGCGCGGCTAATTGAGAGAGTAGTAAACCAATCCAGTTCTAGACAGCACAGAAGTTTCCCAAACCGTCAGCTTGTTTTCCTCCCAACAAAACACGGTGATTTCCCTCCGTTGTCACATTTCCTCCCCTAAACTTTTCTTTCTGCAACCCCTCTACAGAGGCTAAACTGCAAGCCGCTGAGGACGGAAACGCAAGAGCAGCCCCGCCGGGATGCAGCAGGAGTACCTTCTCCGTGGAGCAGAGGGGCCGGTGCCCAGAGGCTCGCTGCCCTGCCGAGCCGTGGAGGGCTGCTGTCGGGATGGAGCACGCTGAGGATTACGCGTCCCCGTCTCTGCGACCAGACCTTTCGGCGGCTCGGACCAACTGTGCTAGCGAGGCACTTAGCAATTTTCTGCTGGCGCTGATGCCCCGCCCTCTGCTCCTGCGATTGGCTCCCGGGTCCCGGGCAGGACTCCATTGGTTTCAGACGACCTCACTCATTGCCTTGGCTCCTACTATTACCTGAGCCATCAAAGGAAATAATTCCAGGTTTCATTGACAACCTGTAAGGCTCTCCTCCAACCCGGTGTGGGAGCGGCCCTGGGAGTCCAGTGGAGGGAAGAGGGGAGAGTAGAAAAAGTGGGGGTGGGAGAGAGGGAGAGCCGAGAAAGGGTGGAGGGTGAGAGAGAGAGGGGGAGGGAGAGAGGGAGGAAGGGAGAGAGAGAGAGAGAGATGGAGAGAGAGAGGGAGCTATCAAGCAATCAGATTCCTGCACCAGCATTTTAACTTCCACAAAACAGAGCCCATAGCAACAATTTTCTGGCTTTATTTTTCCCCCAGCTGGTGAATGTTCCTGAGGGCAGGGAGAAATATGACGGTGGTGTTTCTGCCGGTGTAACACAGGCTCTGGGAAGCAGAGCAAGGTAAAGCCTGGAGGAATCTAGTGATGTATTTCCCGGGGCCACCCTGGAGGGCATGTGAAGGTCATTTTAGATTGTTTGGGAGGACAGATTATGCACCTTCTCTGGATTTATCCATCCGTTCTTTCCCTCATGGTCCACCCAACCTGAGAAGACAGTTTCCTTTTGCACCTTATTCAGTCTCAGGAGAGCTGATTTTAAAGTCTGCGAAAGTCTGGAAATCCTCACTGGTCTCACAGGGAGGTCCAGAGAGACAGGCATTCCCCAAGCTAGTAATTCTGCTTGGACCCTGACTTTTGCTTGTTCTCACGTGGCTTCAGTGAATTGCTTAGACTCACATCATCAACCAAAGCAAGGAAGGAGAGGAAAAGAAACTCATCACGGGGTGAGAACAGTCCAAATGCTTTTCCTTGTTCAACAAGGAATCATAGAGCATGAGTCTTACCCTTTTTCTTTCCTTAGTGTATATTTTTCACTGTATGGAAAGGACATCATTTGATAGCGGACAACATTTGATAGCTGAATTTTTTAAGAGGAAGGGAAAGAATTTTAAAAGGGCCTTTTAAAGGAAGCTCTTGGAATATCAAATTTCAGATTAGTTAGAACTCGCCTTTCACCCTTTTCCTTCTGGGATCCGCATGTCTCTGAGCACAGGCTATGGTTCCAGTTCGTCCCCTGTAGCCTCAGACAATTGCAATCTTTATCACCATCTGCATCCTTGGAGGCAAAAGTTCCTGCTGCCTTGCTCAGTGAGCTTCTGCTTCATGGGGATATGCCTGGTTTCCCTAAACACATTGCAAGCTCTGTAGGGGCAGAGCTGGTATCATGTATATCTTTATAACTCCAGTGACAGCACATAGCACTCAATAAGTGGGCTGACTAATAAAACCCAATTCAAAACGCAGAGTGTACCTCTGAGCCTCCTGGCATCATTATTCCACTGTGATCACTCATCCAGCTGGCGGGGTGGGGAAGGGGCCCATCCTGGATTCCAGGAGGTAAAAATTCAGGACTGTGACAGCTACCGCCGTCCCTCCTAGCTCTCAGTGCCCCTATTCTCTCTGGAAAATGAGGCAGCTCTTCACTCCATGTCTTCTTACTCCCTCGAGCGCTGGAAGGAAATGAGAAGATGAGGGACACACATTTTATTTATGAGACATATACCTCAAAAATTAAGTCATTTCCATAGTGGCTTTCCAAATATCAGCATGGCTAAAAGGAGAGTGACCCTCTACTAGGAGTCAAAAAATAGGACAAGGGGTGTAGCAAAGTATTTGTTTTTTATTTCCTTCCTTTGTCTAGGTGAAATTCTTACAAAGCCCCAAGGATGAAATTAACCTTAGCTGTTCCTTTGAAATTGACCCTGTCCCAGAAAATCTGGCACGTTCAGTCATGGAGTAAAAGCCATAAATAATACTTTTATGATTTAAGCCGTAAGATTTCCACTTCCACAAGAAAGCAGAGAGCGAGAAATAAATGGAAGAAATAAATGAAGGTAAAATGAAAAAATAAAAAAATGCAGGCTTCAGCTCTGTGCCTTCACACTATCCCACTTCTCCCCCTTAAGAAAAAATAAGAGAAATAAACTAAATTATAAGAACTCTCTTGAGCACCTATCAAAGATTCAGTCATCCTCAAAGGAAAAGGAAAGCATTTCAAGTGACTTTCTAAAATGCTTTGTCTGCCAAACAGCAAGTCCTTACATGTACTTTTTGCCTTTTGAAGATGAAAGAGAGAGAGAGAGCTGTAAACAGTTGTTTATGTCAGTGCCTTTTAAACTGCCTGGTGGTGGTGGGATGAATTGGGAGATTGGGATTGACATACGTACACTACTATGTATAAAATAGATAACTAATAAGACCCAGCTGTATAAAAAATAAATAAATAAATTTCAAATAAATAAATAAACTGCCTGGTCATAAAATATTCTCTTTGAGAGAAGGATGATCCCTTTGTGTCCCATAGATCAACTGCTTAATTCTGAGAGTTGGAGAAGGCAGATTAAGTATGCGGACTCCACTGGTGCTTGCATTTGTATTAAATATCAGCTCCATACCATTTAAATGCACTGAGGTATGAAATGTACCGAATTCCACCTTGTGGCCAGTGCCCTGGCTAAAGTAGTCCGTTTCGATTTAACAATTTCAGTGCATTAGTGACCTGAAAGGCTTTGGAGGGGGTTCGCGTTCCATTGTCAGCAATTAAGGGAAGGCTGTGGGTTGCTTTATTAAAATACAAATTAAACAGCAGCCGTTGGAGCTCCCGTCCTTCTTGTGGGTAACCACCTGCTGCAACAAATTACCCCGACCTGCAGCGGAGGCTGGAGAAACCCTGTGTTTACCCTCCTGCTTATACCATTTTGTCAGTTATTTATTTATGCCAAATTCTGTTCCTAAAAGGGAAAAGAGGAGAATAAATCTAGGCAATGCCAAGAAAAAAGGAAATGTGTGAAAATGGGAGAAAAAACAACAACAGAAAAAAGAGAGGGTGACTTTCAACCTTACATCTTTGCTAATTGAGTTGAGCCACACGGTACTGTCTTGGAAAACATGATATTAGCAAGATTTCTGAAAACCAGCATTGGATGGATGAAGGCACAGCTTCCGAAGTAGAGGAACTTGGAGGAACACACGCACAGCTTTCTGTTCTGGCTGATGGCTGTTGTGAAACTTTATGTAATCTGATTCCTGCCCCCTACAGCTACCCACTCCACTCCCCAAATCAAACCTGTGGAGCCAGTGGCATTTCCTCTAAGTACAAGAGGAGATTGTGGTTGCCAGGAAGGTGTCAGTCACTGTGAACCATTCTTAATGACTTCATTAATTACTAATGAGCCTTCAGAAAGTTGGTATTAAAATAGACAGGGCTTCCTGAGCTTTGAAGACAGTAGTTTACTATTTACAATACCCTGCTAAATAAAAGCAGGTGATTCTGGGGGTTTCAAATCATGATGATATTGTCAATAACCTGAAAGAGAGAGAGAAAAAGACAGAAACAGACAGATGGACAGACAGCAATCTCCAAGGCTAAATTGCCCACCTAAATTCTGTTTGCTTCAGTTAAATTCTTCATAAGAAACATGGGGCTGAACGCTGTCATGAATTCCTGTCCAGCAATGCACCAGTTGACAGACGCTGGAGAACTGAATGAGGAAGGGCGGCTGCCTTCCATGAAGCTGGCGGATGACCGTGACAGAAGGCACCTTCCAGATCAAAGGGCTGCACACATGAATATGACTCTGGGGCCCCCTGCCTGCCAGGACCCATGTCCTGACATACAGTCTTCTCGAAAGTACCCATCCAACTTGTTTACAAAACCTGCCGCACATCATTCCCTCATTTGTAAATCAGGGTAATATTATTATTTCTAGGGCTGTGGAGAGTATGATGGCAAATCAACCTACAAAGGACCGTACAGATGTCCTAGCACTTGATATTAAGGGACCACATCTTGGCATTGGCGAATATTCGTGGGACACACAGTCACTCTGCTCTATTAGCCCAGATGTCAGATCAGCTCTTGGAGTGGGACCAGAAGATGCTCACAGGGGCAGAAAAGATGCTCCAGGCACAGAGCAAAGCCTTGGGCAGTGAGGTCTCATTTCCTATTGCTTAAGGAAATTCTCAAACTGTCCCGTGATACACCCCATATGGAGAAGAGTCCCTGGGGGTGTGACAGTGTCATGCAAGGGACCTGCCATAAACCAAAGTGGCTTCAAAAATGCATATTTTATTACGAAAGTCACGTCAATTTTGTATTCTACTCCAGAACGTTTGTTTTAGTACATGAGTTAAAGAATGAGTTGCCCCAAATATTTGTATAACACTGAGTTTCCAGGAAGATGCTGCATATTTATGAGTAGCCTGGGGTTTGAGAAACACAAGCCTCAAGTTTCTAGTCTGCCTTCTGCCTGGCTTTCAGAGTCAGGTGAAACCTGGCCCCATCCCACCTGTGTAACTTCCTCCACCCTCATCCTCACGGACCACGATCCCACCACAGCCTCTCTGAGCATGCTCACTCCAGCCTCCTGGCCTCCCGGTGGCTGCCCCAGGGTCTCCCTCGCACCTGCTTCTCCTGTGAGATCGCAGCCCTCCTCCAAGGTCCAGACGCAGCTCTCCTTCCGTCACTTCTCCTGTCTGCCAGGACGCTTCAATTTTACCCTGCACCACACAAGTTAAAATTAGTTACATTCTTGTTTGTATTTTCATTATTGTTTCCATATGGCCATTTTCATATCTGCTACTACATGTTATGTTTATTTGGTAGCCTTAACACCACCCCCATGTCACCCCCAAATCCACAGTGATACCCACAGCAGTTAGGACAGTGCCGGCCCAACACTTAGAAATCCCAACAATGAACAGTTAATGACAACGTGGACAGATCAACTTCTTTCACAGTTGGAAGAAATGGACATCTGGTAACATCTAGCACAAGGGTCATCCCGACCTGTTCAAAACGTTCAGGGGAGAGTGTAGCATCCCATCTCGGCCTCTTTGGCCATCCAAATGCATATCACACTTAGCATCCGGGGAAAGCAAAGAGCTGAAAACATCACAGTGACATCAGGACCGGATTTTCCCTCCTTCTACTCCCTTGTTCTTCCTCCAGCAAGAAGGGAGGCTGGGTAAGGCCAGAGAGGTTTCTTTTAGCCTAAGAATGCATTTAAGTTACCGAGGAAAAGTGATAAACATTAACAAGGAAACACTGGTCTGTCATGAAGACGTATTTGAAGGGAGTACTTTCTATCAAGCATATTTGCCTCCTTTGAAATGAAGAGAAGATCCCGGGGGGAAGGCAGGGGCAGAAAAACTGCGGGGCGTTGGAACTGAAGAGGAAGATGAGGGATGGAACTCTTGGGCTCTCATCCAACATGGTCACCGTTAGCACTGAAAGGTGTCTGATGGAAAAAGCAAATTAGTGTTTTTGCACAATCCTCTGCATTCTATGTTTGGGATTGGCTGGCACTAAGAATGTCTTCAGGCTGGACTTGGGCTGCACACCTTTCCAATTGCTGTGACATAACCAGCAGTTTCCATTGCAATGCCAAAATCGTATCTATTAGGATAGCTATCAGAGTACTCCAAATACTACTTCTTGCAGTACCCTGTCCCAACCATTTGCCTTCCTCTTCCCATTAGTCCTTAATTCAGAAACCCCAGAGATTTGTTCACTAATTTATGAACATATTTCTTCATTCAGCCAAGAAAATTGATTGATCCCTTACCAAATTTCAGGCACCCTTCTTCAGTATGTTTTATAGGCATGTTCAGGAAACACAGCAGTGATCAACACAGATGAATATAGCCTCTCTCGAGCTGAGGGGAGAGACAAAAGTAAAGAAGCAAATATAAAATCATAAGTTTAAATATGTAAATAAAAATTAAATAAATGGGTAGAATAACTAGTATATCAGGTAAGTGCTGGAGAAAAACAGCAAGCAGGGAAGGGAGATGGAGATTGTTAGCTGGTAGGAGGAGGCTGCGATCTGAAAGTAAGTGATCAATGAGGGCTTTCTGGGGAAGATAAAATTTAAGAGGGAACTTAAGGTTGTGAGAAGGAGCAAGGTGCATATCTGGGAAGTGAATAGTACAAGCATAGGAAACAGTCAGATGGAAGGGCAATGAGGCAAGAGTGGGTTTGGAGTATCCAAGGAGCAGAAAGGATGTCAGTGTGTGGAAAACAGAGGGAGCAAAGTGGAGAGGAGAAGGAAACAGTCAGAGAGGAAACAGAGGCCCAGATTTCTAGGGCTGTGGAGGCACTTTGAGGACTTTGCTTTTCCTGTGAAGAAGCCATTGAAGAGACTTGGGTGACATGATCTGACCTGTTTTAATAGGATCTCTCTGGATGCCATGTTGATTAGAGACTGTAGGAGAATAAGGACAAGCCCCAGAAGACGAACAGTTGATTCAAAGAAGTGATTTACTCAAAAATGCGCCTCCTCCTCAGTGAGGACGCAGAGCCGGGATCGGCAAATACTGGCCACAAATCAAATCAGGCGCTCAGCCTGGATCTGTGTGACTGTGAGCTAATAATGGTTCTCACGTTTCGAAAGGTTGTTGAAGAAAAAAGGGGAGGAGAAGCTACAGAAACTGTATATGGCCCACAAAGCCTAAGACATTTAAAATCCAGAAAATGCTTTCCAACACCTGATGGAAGGCATCTGGCTGGTAGGAGGTCCTCAGCAAAATTTGGAAGAGGAATACATGAGTCAATTAGTTCCTGAAAACATTGTAAAGTGATAGGTGTCAAGAAACATTTATGCCTTCACCCTTAACCTTCACAAATGATGCCATTTCCATTCAGCTATTGAAAAATATATTCTGGCTTTCAAAACAATAAACCAGAAGGCATTTTCTCACATAAGCAAGGTCATAAACAACTGTCAGCTAAAGTTGAAATAGCAACAAATCAAATAATAACAAAAAGCATTTTTATAGATTTTTAAACCTTACAAAGCATTTTCATGTTCATTATCTAATTTAATCCTCAAATCAACTCCATGAGATAGTTATTATTTTCCCATTAGAAATGACCACATATTAAATCCTTAGTGATTGCTCAAGAAAAGCTGAAATCTTGACTGTTACATCTATTAATGCCAAGGTTGGGTTTTTTCCCATGGGAACACTGGATGCTAAAATCAACAGGGATTTTCAGCGCAAGATGGCAGACTAGGAAACATTTACTTTCTGTTCCTCCTGAAACCATGTTTAAATAAAACTGTAGAAATACCAAAATTAAGCAACCAATAAAAGCCAAGACATTGTGGAAGTCATCAACCACAGAAAGATTTCAACACATTTTGAGAAGGCAAACAATGAAATGGAGGAGCCATGAATAAAATAATTAAGAAAAGACTACCCTAAGTAGGGTCTGCACAAAGCCAGTCAGCTTTTGCTGAGCTCTGGTTATAGTCAAGGGCAGAGGAAAGAAGAGGGGCGGAAAACAAGGAGACAAAAATCATTTTAGGAACAAAAGTTCATTTAATGAGCTCCAGGGAACACTCAGCCTGCTGCCATACAAACTCATGAATTACAATGGATTGTTGGTAAGCAAGACAAGAAAACAGGGAACAAACAAAACAAACAAAAATCAGGACATTGTTTCTTACTGAACTCTTCTCAAATGAGATCAAGGAATTATGGTTCAATGCCACAGCTGGAAATCATTTCTGCTCCTGGAGAGGTTAGAAAGGGCTTATAATATTTACCCCTTTTTTTCAGACAGAATTTAGGTCTGAGCAAAACCTTTTGTGTCCTCAAACCTCAAAGTTTATTGGGGATGGAAGTCCAAATTAGCTGTCACATATCATAAAAAGAATCTCATGGGCAGAGGGTCAAACTAATTTTGGAATATATGAATTATGCCCAGTGTTATTTTCAATAGATTTTAAACTAAAATATATAAATAAATTTTTACTCATCTATATGACTCTGGGTTCTGAAACTTCTACATGTCACATGCGTGATACAGAACACACAATGTCAGCCCCAGGAGAGAGAAAACACTCCAATGAAGCAAGCCAAAGAAACAAGTTTCAAACAAGGTAAAGTGATGTGTAGACCAGGATTTTTCAATTCTTTCCTGTCATGCTGAAGCTTCCAGCTCCTGAATAACAACACATGTTTCCCTTGCCCTAGACACCCAAGAGTATGTCTCCTCTCTTGGGCATAAGAATCGCTAGAGTTACATATGTGTAGTAAACAGTGGACCCAGCTGGCATACTCACAATGACCAAATTGTGTTGATCGTACTTTAAACCAATACGTCGCTCCACGATGAAGTTGCAATAAATGATATATTTGCTTTCCAGACATGAATGAGATGCCTTACTGGATATACTCCAGGAAGGCCAGAGAAACTGGAATAACTTACTGGTGAATTTCTTTCTGGATAGCCCATGATTTATCTAGAATATAAGCTTTACATATCTGGATCCTTCAAACTAGACCAAAGGGAAAATCTGGGCTGCAAGCCTCAATTAGAAATGTGGGACGCTGCTATGCTGACAACTGGTGCTCCCTGACCTGTATCTTCTGAGACTAGAACCCAGTGTGGTGGATGAGCAATTCATGCGTTGAACAAAAGAAGACCTCCTACATGGCAGTGTATGTGTTCATCACACGTATGGCACTTAGGGCTAAGTACCATAAGGGCCACAAGAAAAAAAACAAAAGTAACACATGAAGCATATATGATAAGGAGGCGCCACAGTCCAGAGCACGAGCTCTGGAATCACACAGGCTTGCTTCGAATCCCGGCTAAGCCACTACCATCTGTATACCCTGAAGAACAGTCGAAGGTTTAAATGTTGTTTTACCAAATTTCGAAAAAGAAGTGAAGAAAGAACCTATCTGCCAGGAAGGGACATCGTGGGGTGCAGCACCCAGTCGGGTCAGGGCTCTGCATCCCCTGCTCAGAAACCTTCGCCACCTGGCTCATGGTGATGCTGGCAGCTGAGCAGCCCTGGAGAAGGTGCTCCCGTCATCAGGCCTCGCAGAGAAGCTGGGGAGGTCCCTGGAGGAGGCGGGCCACAGCCTGGCAAGCTCTGGGTGCCTCCTGCACTTAGCTCTGAACAGGCTCTGGCCCCTGGGCCCCTTGTGGGGGAAGGGCTGGCCGATACATACGCAGGGCTGAGGGGCCTGCAGAGCCGGTGCCCAGGCAGGGTGAGCTCTGCAGGAGAAGGCTTCCACAGTCCCCAACAGTCTCCGCATGGTGGCCCATCCGGTGCCAAACACCTGTCACCCACAGTGAGAAGTCCCAGCCACTAGAAAGTCCAGAAGGGGTCGGGCTCTGGGGCCCCGCCCTTTGCCCTTGGGCCGGGGTTTCTCCACGGGCTGGGCTTGCATTCGCCCCCCGCCCCACCCCCTGCCCCGCCCACCCTTTCTCTGTGACGAGTACAATGGGCATGTCACAAGCGCCAGGCTGAGCCATCCAGTGTCCAGTGCGTGCTAGACCTTGAGAGGAGGTGAAGCTAAGGAGAAGCTCTCCCAGTTTCACACTCTGTTCTCAGATCGCTTGGCGCACAACCGGTCCTACATGGGCAATTTACTGTGTAAATTTCGTACCTGGCTCTGCCACCGCCGCCGGCCCCACCGGCCCCGCCGCCCGCCCCGCCGTGGGGCCCCGGTGGGCTGTCACCCGCTGGTTTTGCCCTCCTGGGAGGCTGCCACATCTGACCGGGACCACCCTGCTGCTCCAGCGCCTGCCATCTGCCCTGAGCAGGGAGTCAACGTCAGGAAGCCGGTACCATCCAGTCACCTCCCACTGAGGAGACGGGGGCTGGGGAAAACAGGGGCAGAATGCAAAATGACAGCTTGGGAAGGAGGTGAGAAGAGGGAGGTGAAGGTCCCATCCCATGCCGTGGTGTCCTCTGCCCCAACCTCATGCTGCTCCCTGCTGCTGGAGAGGCCAACAAAAAAAGTGCTGGGTGAAGACCACCGGCCCAAATCACCAGGCTCACCGACGTCTGGGAAGGAGCTGCAGCGTGAAGAGTCTTCACGCATCCCAACAAGAAGATCCCCTTCCCTGCTATCTACCAGCAGTAGGCCCTGGAAGCGGAAGATTCCCCTGCCGCTTTTTCTGCCGCTGCCAGGGCTGAGGTCGCCCCCGTCGGGGAACGAGGCACTGACGTGGGATCGAGGTGAGCTGCCCCCTCCTCCTAAGCTTCCGTGCTTAGCTGCTGCCAAACACCCAGGCACCTTGGAGAAGAACATTCAGTGTCGCTGGAAAAAGATCCCCAAGAATGTAAGGAAGGTCCAGCCACCGTCCCATGAAAAAGAACCCCCAACACCCATCTGTGTAGCTCCTACCCCTCCTTTATACTTACCTACCCCTCTTCCAGCCCCTACCATCAATCCC
This sequence comes from Balaenoptera acutorostrata, assembly GCF_949987535.1. NCBI lineage: Eukaryota > Metazoa > Chordata > Mammalia > Artiodactyla > Balaenopteridae > Balaenoptera > Balaenoptera acutorostrata. Next base: position 96,283 of record NW_026646805.1, on the reverse strand, counting down.
CCTATTGTAACTGGGCAGCCCAGGACTTCTGTGGCAATCCCTTCCACCAGCATGGTCACGGCATCTGGAAGTGTGACCTTGCAGCCTAGCATCTACATGGACACTGCTGCCCCTTCCGGAGCTGTCATTTTCCATTCGGCTCCTGTTTTCCCCAGCCCCCCATTTACAGCTTCGGCCAGCATCGGTGCTTCAGCAGGCAGCACCTCTGACACTGTACCTATGGACACCACACCTCCTTCCCAGGCTGTCATTTTCCATTCGGTTCCTGCTTTCCCCAGCCCCCCAGTTACGACTTCGGCCGTCACCAATGCTTCAGCAGGCAGCAGCTCTGACACTGTACCTATGGACACCACACCTCCTTCCCAGGCTGTCATTTTCCATTCGGTTCCTGTTTTCCCCAGCCCCCCAGTTACGGCTTCGGCCGTCACCAATGTTTCAGCAGGCAGCAGCTCTGACACTGTACCTATGGACACCACACCTCCTTCCCAGGCTGTCATTTTCCATTCGGTTCCTGCTTTCCCCAGCCCCCCAGTTACGACTTCGGCCGTCACCCAAGGGAGAAAAAGAAAAAGAACGATAAAACCACCACACTGAGCAAATTACTAAAGCTTTTCTACTTTTAACAGGATTTTCCATCTGGTAGATTTATTGTCATATCCCCTTCAAAACAGACAAGATGCTCACCATATTTTAAAGATTATAGGTTGCCACTGAAAGAAAAATTTTACACAGTCACTTCAGCCGTCACCAGCCTTCGGCCTGTCTCCAGGCAGAACCAATAGGCATTTCACAGGGCTGTTCCTAGTTCTGGGAACACACCTCCCAGTAGTAGCAATGCCTCAGCCCATGCCTCAACGCATTTACCTGCAACGTGGCCAACAGATAGACCAACACTTCAAGCTTCCTTGGACCCAGGTCTCCCGTCTCAGGCCACATTGGGGGCCAACGATGGGCAGAGGCCTAATGATAATTTTCTGTTGGGAAACCCAGCAGCTTCAGCATAAGATAAAGTCCTAGTCGCCCCTGCAGCCTAGCCACCGCGAGTCAGCATCATGCCGGCAGCTTCGCCAGCTTCCCTATTCGCCACCACCAGCAACACGCAGCCGGCCTTTGGCGACAAGCCAGGCATTCTCCCCAGGGCTGTGTCCATTGCTACTGGCTTCGGACTTGCCACCAGGATGCCCAGTACTGGGGAGAGTAGCTCGCTCTCTGCCGACACCACACCGGGCCCACTGTTCATGGGACCTGCAGCCCCTACGGCCGGTGGGAGCCTTGGGGTCGGTGTGTCAGCCCCAGGCCTCACTCACTCACAGGCATCCAGACCACTTAACTTCGGGGCAGGACTAAGTGGGGCACCCAGCACCGCTTCTGTTCCTACTTTGGGCCAGACAACCTGCCATCTACCTGACCACGGCAAGGCTGCTGCAGTAGGAGGGGCAGGCACCATCCCAGCATTTGGGAACATACCTGATTCCACCTTAAATCCAAACACCTGGGGCCCACCTGGGCTGAGTACAGGTGGTACGGTGATGGCAGGGGACAACACCATCCCCACAATGGGAGGCCCTAGGGTTCCCACTTTCCGTCACTGCACACAGGGCCCATCTGGACGGAGAAAATCTACATTTAAAAGTTCCATCACCAAGGAGGAGAAATCTGTCAAGGGACATGTCAGTTTCCACCTTCTAACAGAGCACACCACATCTGTTGCAGTTGCAAGTGTGGTTATCACCCGTGGGTTTCAACACACTTCTAGTTCTACCTTATTTCCAAGCACAAGGGGCCCACCTGCCCACAATCTAGGTGGTGGTCCTCTAGGAGGGAACAACATCATGCCCATGATTGGAGGACCTGCTATTCCCGCTTACAACTGGGACCCACCTGGCCAACACACAGGTGGTGCGGATGGAGGGCACAACATCTCACCGGTGCTGGGAGGCCCTGTGTCAATAACTGCCATCAGACTTGGAACCCATCTGTGCAGAGAACGGGGGGGGGGCATGGGGGACAGCACCACACCTGCTGTGACTGGATACACTTCTGGTGCCGCATTCATACAAAGCACCCGAGGCCCCCCTGGTCAACACCCAGGTGGTGGCATGGGGGACAGCAGCATCCATACTTAGAGAGGAAGCGCCACGCTCAGGAAGAACACTGGGGCCCCCGAGTCACGACACCCCTCTGACTTAGACGAGCCAGCATTGTGTTTGCAGGCTCCTGGTCAGGGCAGCTGTGCCTGTGCTCACAGGAGTCTGGCAGCCGCATAACCTGCCCAGGGCTTCATAGGAGCCACCAGCGAATTCCTTTCTTCTATGAAGAAACTCAACAAATGAAGAGCAGATCTTATTCTGCAAACTGTGTGTCACCATGAATGGACTTTGCCTCACTGGAAAGCGGCTCAGCCCCTTTAAGTGAAACTTAACCTCCTCTCTTCCTACAGCAAGCCGGAGGACCACACCTCAGGGGTGTGCAAGAGTGTGTGTGTGTGTGTGTGTGTGTGTGTGTGTGTGTGTGCTGGAGGGTGAGGAGCATATGAGCCCACTTCAGAACTACACCAGACTTGAGACGCTCCAGTCAGGAGAATGGAAGACAGCTGCCTGTACCATCCTCTGTGCCATCCCTGGCTTGACTGTTAACTTGGCGGACCCAAGTTTTCCCTAGACTTGGAACTGGCAGGATGCCCACTGCTGTTTTCAGATGCTTCCTCTCCCCCTGTGCATTTGCCTGAATGGGCCCTTCTCTTTCCCAGCTTTATGTACATATATATATATGTCAATAAAACCTTGTTCGTATTAATCTACTTCTGTTTATGTGTCTTTACTCACTGACTCAGCTGTAGAGGAAGAACTGACATATGTGAGTGGTGATGTGTGAGCCAGACTTAAGACACCAAAATTTTGTGTCCCAGTGACTGGGATGTGGAATTAGGCACACATTATGGCTGCATGTGCTGACTCCTGAAATCTGTTTTCAGTGTAACGAGTGACAATCAGGAGGAACTAAGGTCCAGAGGAGGGAGAGATGGGGTGACTCACCCTGGCTTCTCTATATGTCTCTCTGTCCCCTCACCACTCCGACCACACTGGAGGCTAGAGAATCCCTGATGTGTGATAAGGAACCACACTTAATGATTGTACTTTTCAAAAATGTTGAAATGTCTTTTGGGGCATCTTTTTATTCAATTGAGACTTAGGCCAGTCAACTTCATAATTCCCTTTACACCCAGAGAGGACAGATTTGGCATCCAGGTCCATGTGTCTAGAGAAACAAAGGAAGAGTTCATACCTGCTCTGTAATTATTGAAAATTTAAGTTGACCTCAAATGTACCATGTTGCTTAAAATAGCAGAAAAGATCCTCTTTAATAACTGGCTTGGCTCTGAGCTAACCCACTAAAATATCAAATCACAAGAGTGACAATTGTGCCCAGTTCTGGCTGGCCCTAGAGTTCTACTGGGCCTCAACTAGGTTTAATAATGGCAAAATTCCTGAGTCTGTGCAGCCTATCTTCCAGTTGGAAGGGAGAACAGAAACCTATGTACATTATCTGGTAGGTTTGCCAGGAATAAATGCTATGGAGATTAAGCAGTATATGGTGAGGTGAGATTGTGGGCAGAGAGGAGCAAGGCTTTCAACGTAAACGGTAGACAGGATAAGTCTTACTGGGAAGGTGGAATTTGAACAGTCTAGAGGGAGGCAGATGAGTCAGACATCTGAGGGAAAAGCATTCCAGATCATGGGAATAACCTCTGCAAGGCCCAGAGGAAGGATGCCAGTGTCCTCAGGGAAGAATTAGTAAATAATGTGGCTGGAATAGAGTCAGCAAGTAGGAGGGAGGGAAGGAGGAAAGGAGGACAGAGGAGATGTGTGTAGAATTCCCTGCATCACCATTTATTGACTGAGTGATCACAAACAGTTAATTCAACCTTCAAGTGTTTCAGTGAACTCAGTGCTTTTCCTATGGCCTACTGACCTCTCAAGAGTTTTGGAAGGATAAAATAATGTAGGGAAGTGACTTATAAGCCACTGTTACTGTTCTATACATAAGGATAGATGGATAGACAGGTAGATATAGATAGACAGATACATAGATAGATAGATACATAGACAGATAGACAGAGAGATAGACACAGAGAGAGATAGAGAGATAGATAGACAGATAGATAGATAGAGAGATGGAGAGATAGACAGATAGATAGATAGACACAAAGATAGATAGATACACAGATAGATAGATAGAGAGATAGACAGATAGACAGATAGATAGGTAGAGATAGATAGAGAGATAGATAGATAGATAGACAGATAGAGAGATAGACAGAGACATAGATAGAGAGATAGATATAGATAGATACATAGACAGACAGATAGATACAGAGATAGAGAGATAGAGAGAGATAGAAACATAGATAGATAGACAGATAGATACAGAGATAGAGAGATAGATAGATAGATAGATAGATAGATAGATAGATAGAGTTAAGGAGTGAATTTCTGTGCCCCCCCCAACCAAATTCATATGTTGAAACCCTATCCTCTTATGTATGATGAAATTAGGAGGTGGAGCCTTCAGGAGGTAATTAGGTTTAGAAGAGGTCATGAGGGTGAAGCTGCCATGATGTGATTAGCTCTTATAAGAAGAGGAAGATACACCAGAGCTTTCCCTCTCCACCATGTGAAGAGACAGCAAGAAGGTGGCCCTCTACAAGCCAAAAAAGGAGGACTCACCAGGAACTGGATTTGCCTTGATCTTGGACTTCCAAGACTCCAGAACTGTGTGAAACGTCTGTAGTTCAAGACACTCAGTCTATGATATTTTGTTATAGCAGCCTAAGCAGACTGATACAGATAGGTAAACAGGGAGATAATGATTGATAGATGATAGATAGATAGATAGATAGATAGATAGATAGATAGATAGATAGATATACATACATTCATACTCACTTCAGTGACAGGTGGAGATACTGCACATATATGTATGCTTAATGAATTCCTTCTAAAGCTTTCACTTGGCAATTCAAATGGGAGATCCCCTTTTTAAAGGGAGCATAAAAGTGCTTACTTTTATGAAGTACACAGGTGGAAAAATATAACAGTCTAAAAATGCACAGCACTGAGCCTAGTGCAACATTTATGAGATTAGACCTGTAAAAACAAAGAACACCATCACAGAGAGGCTTCCAGACTCCTCCAGGCACCCAGGCGCCTGATTCATTTACTCTAAGTTGTTTGTTACGGTTCCAGAGGATCAAAACTCCTGCTCCCGAACCTTTTCTGTTCTGTTCTTTTTTAGATTCCATATATACGTGTTAGCATATGGTATTTGTTTTTCTCCTTCTGACTTACTTCACTCTGTATGACAGACTCTAGGTCCATCCACCTCACTACAAATAACTCAATTTCATTTCTTTTTATGGCTGAGTAATATTCCACTGTATATATATGCCACATCTTCTTTATCCATTCATCTGTCGATGGACACTTAGGTTGCTTCCATGACCTGGCTATTATAAATAGAGCTGCAATGAACACTGTGGTACATGACCCTTTTTGAATTATGGTTTTCTCAGGGTATATGCCCAGTAGTGAGATTGCTGGGGCAGGACAGGAATAAAGACGCAGACGGAGAGAATGGACTTGAGGGCATGGGGAGGGGGGAAGGGGAAGCTGGGACAAAGTGAGAGAGTGGCATGGACATATATACACTCCCAAATGTAAAATAGATAGCTAGTGGGAAGCAGCCGCATAGCACAGGGAGATCAGCTTAGGGCTTTCTGACCACCTAGAGGGGTGGGATAGGGAGGGTGGGAGGGAGACACAAGAGGGAGGGGATATGGGGATATATGTATATGTGTAGCTGATTCACTTTGTTATAAAGGAGAAACTAACACACCATTGTAAAGCAACTATACTCCAATAAAATGTTAAAATAAAAAACAAACTCCTGCTACCTGGCTTCAGAGAATCTCCTGCCCTTGTAGTCAGAACTGCCTCCCAGAAGCAGGGTTGATATCCAGGTTGCTTCTAATAGTTCCACACCTTCTCTCTGGGGTGCCTGGCAATATTATCAGGGACAATTTTTAATTTTAAAAACTCATACTTCTTGGCTTTTTATTTTTAAAAAATGGCCTTCAAAACTGATAAGAACGATCCTGATAAGGAAAGCATTTAACAAATGTATGAGAGATTTAAAGATAATTTTGAATTTCATGTTTTGATGCATTTACACAGTTGAAGCGATTTCTAAATAAATTAAAGTATTTTTAATGAAAATAATACATGAACATGATAGCAACTCAAATAATACTGAAATTCAACCCGTCTAACCCCCGTTCCCCTCTCCAGAGACAGGTTTTCGCTACTTCAGTGTCACCCCCATAATTCTAAACATTATGTTTATCCTGCTATATCCATTTTAGATCCATTTTAACACCTTAACATGAAGGAGGAAGATAAACCCCTACCCCCACTACTACTCATCACTCTTCTTTTCCAATACATCATATTCATGTCATTACTCATGCTGCTTCTCTTTTGTAACTTCATGGAGTTTTGCTAGCTTTATTGATGGGAGAAGTGGTAGCATAGTAGCTAAAAGCACTGGATCTGGACATGGACCACATGGCTTGGAAGCTTTCTTCCTCAGTTAACTAGCTCTGCAATCCTGAGTAATTCATATAACCTTCCTGGGCCTCTATTTCCTCACCTGTAAACCGAGGAAATGGATGATACCCATCGCATGGAGTTGCTCATGACGATGCAAATAATAATAAGGCATTTGCAGCCTTTAGTATCCAACACCCAGAAGCTCTCAAGAAATATTATTAGCTCTAGTATATAGCTATACTCTCAACTTTCTTATGGTATCAACTTTCCCCCTAATCTCATCATTTTCTTTCTGCCTGAGACTATTTGTGTCCCCACAGCTCTCTGTCTTTCCTCTCCCCTTGTACAGCTCACCTTCTGTCAATACCATGTTTGTTTCGTTTGTCTGTGCTGATCACATTTACATTTTCTTATGCAATCACAGCAAAGGGTCCTGTGTTTTATCTACAGGTTGACAACAAGGGTTGAAAACCAAGAAGTTATATTAACTATTTAAGTTTTGCTCAGTCCTGGGGACAAGAGTATGGTAGGACTGTATTTTCTTCTCTCTAGGTATGACGCCCCTACTTCTGTCGTTACTATCAATTACTTAAACTCATGCTATATTTTCGTTTGCTTTTGATTTCAACTATTATCTTCTCCCAAGATTTCATTACTTTTCCTAAAATTTGACCCACCTTCTTCTTTTTTTCTCCCTGCATTACTTGCCCATAATAAATTATTTTTTAAATTTTCAAATTCAATATTGTTTCCTTGGCTGGGTCCCATCCTGTGCCAGAACGCTTGTCCCTCCCCTACTCAGTTTGGAAGCTGTAAGACCAAAGTAAGGATAAGATCTTAAAAGAAAGGGGACCAACTTGCTTTTAGGCTAGGCCGGATGGTGGCCTCAAAGAACGAGTTTGGGAGTGTTCCTTCCTCTGCAATTTTTTGGAAGAGTTTGAGAAGGATAGGTGTTAGCTTTTCTCCAAATGTTTGATAGAATTCACCTGTGAAGCCATCTGGTCCTGCACTTTTGTTTGTTGGAAGATTTTTAATCACAGTTTCAATTTCATTACTTGTGATTGGTCTGTTCATATTTTCTGTTTCTTCCTGGTTCAGTCTTGGAAGGTTATACCTTTCTAAGAATTTGTCCATTTCTTCCAGGTTGTCCATTTTATTGGCAAAAAGTTGCTTGTAGTAGTCTCTTAGGATGCTTTGTATTTCTGAGGTGTCTTTTGTAACGTCTCCTTTTTCATTTCTGATTTTATTGATTTGAGTCCTCTCCCTCTTTTTCTTGATGAGTCTGGGTAATGGCTTATCAATTTTGTTTATCTTCTCAAAGAACCAGCTTTTAGTTTTATTGATCTTTGCTATTGTTTTCTTTGTTTCTATTTCATTTATTTCTGCTCTGATTTTTATGATTTCTTTCCTTCTGTTAACTTTGGGTTTTGTTTGTTCTTCTTTCTCTAGTTTCTTTAGGTGTAAGGTTAGATTGTTTCCTTGAGATTTTTCTTGTTTCTTTAGGTAGGCTTGTATAGCTATAAACTTCCCTCTTAGAACTGCTTTTGCTGCATCCCATAGGTTTTGGGTCGTCATGTTTTCATTGCCATTGTCTCTAGGTATTTTTTGATTTCCTCTTTGATTTCTTCAGTGATCTCTTGGTTATTTAGTAACATATTGTTTAGCCTCCATGTGTTTGTGTTTTTTACGTTTTTTCTCCTGTAATTCATTTCTAATCTCATAACGTTGTGGTCAGAAAAGATGCTTGATATGATTTCAATTTTCTTAAATTTACTGAGGCTTGATTGTGACCCAAGATGTGATCTATCCTGGAGGATGTTCCGTGCCCACTTGAGAAGAACATGTAATCTGCTGTTTTTGGATGGAATGTCCTTTAAATATCGATTAAATCTATCTGGACTATTGTGTCATTTAGAGCTTCTGTTTCCTTATTTATTTTCATTTTGGATGATCTGTCCATTGGTGTAAGTGAGGTGTTAAAGTCCCCCACTATTATTGTGTTACTGTCGATTTCCTCTTTTATAGCTGTTAGCAGTTGCCTTGTGTATTGAGGTGCTCCTATGTTGGGTGCATATATATTTATAATTGTTATATCTTCTTCTTGGATAGATCCCTTGATCATTATGTAGTGTCCTTCCTTGTCTCTTGTAACATTCTTTATTTTAAAGTCTATTTTATCTGATATGAGTATAGCTACTCCAGCTTTCTTTTGATTTCCATTTGCATGGACTATCTTTTTCCATCCCCTCACTTTCAGTCTGTATGTGTTCCTAGGTCTGAAGTGGGTCTCTTGTAGACAGCATATATATGGGTCTTGTTTTTGTATCCATTCAGCAAGCCTGTGTCTTTGGTTGGAGCATTTAATCCATTCACGTTTAAGGTAATTATCGATATGTATGTTCCTATGACCATTTTCTTAATTGTTTTAGGTTTGTTTTTGTAGGTCCTTTTCTTCTCTTGTGTTTCCCACTTAGAGAAGTTCCTTTAGCATTTGTTGTAGAGCTGGTTTGGTGGTGCTGAATTCTCTTAGCTTTTGCTTGTCTGTAAAGCTTTTGATTTCTCCATCAAATCTAAATGAGATCCTTGCCGGATAGAGTAATCTTGGTTGTAGGTTCTTCCCTTTCATCACTTTAAGTATATCATGCCACTCCCTTCTGGCTTGTAGAGTTTCTGCTGAGAAATCAGCTGTTAACCTTATGGGAGTTCCCTTGTATGTTATTTGTCATTTTTCCCTTGCTGCTTTCAATAGTTTTTCTTAGTCTTTAATTTTTGCCAATCTGATTACTATGTGTCTCAGCGTGCTTCTCCTTGGGTTTATCCTCTATGGGACTCGCTGTGCTTCCTGGACTTGAGTGGCTATTTCCTTTCCCATGTTAGGGAAGTTTTCGACTATAATCTCTTCAAATATTTTCTCTGGTCCTTTCTCTCTCTCTTCTCCTTCTGGGACCCCTATAATGCAAATGTTGTTGCGCTTAATGTTGTCCCAGAGGTCTCTTAGGCTGTCTTCATTTCTTTTCATTCTTTTTTCTTTAGCCTGTTCCACAGCAGTGAATTCCAGCATTCTGTCTTCCAGGTCACTTATCCGTTCTTCTGCCTCAGTTATTCTGCTATTGATTCCTTCTAGTGTAGTTTTCATTTCAGTTATTGTATTGTTCATCTCTGTTTGTTTGTTCTTTAAATCTTCTAGGTCTTTGTTAAACATTTCTTGCATCTTCTCGATCTTTGCCTCCATTCTTATTCCGAGGTCCTGTATCATCTTCACCATCATTATTCTGAATTCTTTTTCTGGAAGGTTTTCTATCTCCACTTCATTGAGTTGTTTTTCTGGGGTTTTATCTTGTTCCTTCATCTGGTATATAGCCCTCTGCCTTTTCATCTTGTCTGTCTTTCTGTGAATGTGGTTTTTGTTCCACAGGCTGCAGGATTATAGTTTTTCTTGCTTCTGCTGTCTGCCCTTTGGTGGTTGAGGCTATCTAAGAGGCTTGATGGGAGGCTCTGATGGTGGGTAGAGCTGACTGTTGCTGTGGTGGTCAGAGCTCAGTAAAACTTTAATCCACTTGACTGTTGATGGGTGGAGTGGGTTCCCTCCCTGTTGGTTGTTTTGCCTGAGGCAACCCAACACTGGAGCCTACCTGGGCTCTTTGGTGGTGCTAATAACAGACTCTGGCAGGGCTCACACCAAGGAGTACTTCCCAGAACTTCCGCTGCCAGCGTCCCTGTCCCCACGGTGAAACAGAGCCACCCCCTGCCTCTGCAGGAGACCCTCCAACACTAGCAGGTAGGTCTGGTCCAGTCTCCCCCAGGGTCACTGCTCCTTCCCCTGGGTCCTGATGCGCACACTGTTTTGTGTGCGCCCTCCAAGAGTGGGGTCTCTGTTTCCCCCAGTCCCATCGAAGTCCTGCAATCAATTCCCACTAGGCTTCAAAGTCTGATTCTCTATGAATTCCTCCTCCCGTTGCTGGACACCCAGGTTGGGAAGCCCGACGTGGGGCTCAGAACCTTCACTCCAGTGGGTGGACTTCTGTGGTATAAGTGTTCGCCAGTCTGTGAGTCACCCACCCACCAGTTATGGGATTTGATTTTACTCTGATTGTGCCCCTCCTACCGTCTCATTGTGGCTTCTCCTTTGTCTTTGGATGTGGGGTATCCTTTTTGGTGTGTTCCAGTGTCTTCCTGTCGATGACCGTCCAGCAGCTAGTTGTGATTCCAGTGTCCTCGCAAGAGGGAGTGAGATCACGTCCTTCTAGTCTGCCATCTTGGTTCCTCCCATTGTTTACATTTTTATTTTCTCTTCCTGTTGTCTATAAACATAATTCCACATAGCTTCAATATAATTTGCCATTCTTATCTTTTCATACTAAATTTAAATTTTATGATTCATAGTTATACTTTTTAACATTGGATTCAGAAGGTTTCATTGTGTTGGTCCATTTTTTAAATTGGTGAAAAATTGGAAATAACCTAAAATAAACTATTGTAAACATCTTCATAAATACAACTTTTCTTTTTCTACTTAAAGATGTATGTTTTTGATTCTCCATTAATCAACTTGCTTGGACAATAGTGTATTAAATAGAAGTTGTTAAGAGTGTTTATGAAGTCAAAAAAAAGCTTATGATTTGTCTGCCAATTGTTATTTCAAGACAGTGATATTTTAATAATCAAATAGTACATACAAAGAAGTTAAGATTTGTGGTATCACACTAATTACATATTATCATTAAAAATTTATATGATATGTAAAGCATTCTTAAAATAGCTAAGTTGCCTTTTGCTATAATATTAGAAATGGAAATATATATAAATAAAACATGTATATGTAAAACATATTAGGAATTCTGTAATATTAGTACCTGGTGGTATATAATACGGCATCATGGAATGAGAATACAATTAAATTTTTTTTTTTTTATTTAGCATGATTAAACAAAGTGGAAATGTAACTGAAGTATACAAGCTCATAGAGCTATTTTAAGAGTAATTTTATTTCTTGGGCTATTTTTTGTATTGGCCTCAGTTATTTGGAGACATAGAGGTAAGCCAAATCAATAGCTGGGTATATACTTAGATCCAGATGAGTATAGGGGTAAGATAATGGTGTGAATTGTGTCACGTTTATATTGTAATTATGTATGCCTAAAAAAGATGGGAACTTTTATTAGAAATTTTTTTTTTATCTCCTAACACGAAAAGTGTAATTAAAAAAATTTTTAATACAAATGTATTCGCATTAGTTTCTGAAAGTAAAGGAAGGGTATACACATACAAACCACATGCATACAGACATTTTTTTGGAGGGTAGTTAAGTTAAAAAACAAAATAAAATAGCACAAAAAGAACTGAGCTCCTATATATTTTTAAGAGGCATGTTAAATCACACAGAATCATGTGGTGATTATCAATAAGCTACACTCTATGAAATATTTCTCCTATATTACCACATACACTCTATTTTACACTCCATCCTAATGCCGCTAAAATGTAGAAAGCAGCAGCATAGCACAGGGAGATCAGCTCGGTGCTTTGTGATGACCTAGAGGGGTGGGATAGGGAGGGTGGGAGGGAGGCTCAAGAGGGAGGGGATATGGGGACATGTGTATGCATATGGCTGATTTGCTTTGTTGTGCAACAGAAACTAACACAGAATTGTGAAGCAATTATACTCCAATAAAGATCTATTAAAATAAATAAATAAAATAACATGAAATAGTAGATTTGAAGGATAAAAATAACCATTTTAACCTATGATGTTTGTTTTCAGTAAATTCAAATTAAATATTTAAATGTGAATTTTAATATATGGCTTGTTCTAAATAAAATATTAACTCGTAGGTCTAGTTTTTGCAACCAAATATTTCATATAAAGATACTTGCCTCTTTACTACTGAAATACAGGATAAGTCTCCACATTTCACTCTTTTATCCAGTGGGTTACATTTGTTTTTTTGTGTGTTTTCTATATGAAATCAAAGGAGCAGTGAAGGCTGACAGGCTTATAGGAGAGTAAGATTGACTCACCTACCACCCAGCAACTTGCAGTCTTATAACTTTTACTGTTTTTACATAGAAAAATTCATCTTAAATTGAAATTTTGGTCCAATTCTGAAGATTCTGTTTGGCAGAAGTCATGGGTGTACCTGTGTTTCGCTATCCTTGAGATTCAGAAATGCCAAAGGTGTTCTAAGATTCAATAAACTTGAGTGTTTCTGCATTATACATAAAATGGATCATACTTTGGGATTTTTTAAAAATTTATTTTTCCATTTCTGCCCATCTCAATACTTTTGTTTTAGTTAAAATAACTTGTTAGTGTAGAGAACTTATATTTTTAAAAAATGCTGGCTTATGTAAAACCTTTTTACAAAACGATCCTTTTTTTAATGGCCTTGGCATCATTGTCCAGTGCCTGTTTGATTCCTTTCAAACTGTACACTTTTGAGAGTTGCTCTGTAGACCTTTGGTGCATCTTGATTCTTTCTTTCGTGCTTTGTCAAACATAGGATTGGCCACAAACAAACCTGTAAGTAATGGAAGGAAACACTCTGCTGGTAAAGAATGTTAGGGTCCTGAACCTCTACCACCTGGTGTGTCTGGTTTCCTGCCGTGGCGTACTGCAGAACGTGCAAAAAGCAACAGGTAATGTGTTTGCATCCCCTGTCTTTTTCAGTCGTTCAGAATTCTTTATTTTGGAACTTCCATTACGTGGGCGGTCTCTGGTGCTTTCTATAGAGGAAAAAAGATAACTCACACATGGCTTCTGCCTAATGAGCCCTCTAAGGAAGTAAAACAAAAAGTAACAGAGTTTCAAGTTGTTTCTCAAGTGTCACAACAGAGGTAACCCCGTGGGAGTCATGAGGAGACTAAAATTATCTCCAATTGTGCAGGTGAGAAAAGTTTCACTAAAGACAGGTGTAGTTGAGCCAAGCCCTACAGCACAGAAGTAGGAATTTGGATATGTACGAATGGGAAAAAAGACATTTTAGGCATGGGAAGTAGTTTAATGCAGAATGAATGAGAAATCTGCATTAGACCTATTCTAAATCAACTGGCTTATTAACTCAGTAAATCAGATTTAGTGAGTCAAACTAGCTTTAGCTGATTACTTATCCAGGGGATAGCTGTTCATAGTAATTTTTGTCATAGAACAGTAAATAAAATTGTTGAATTATAGCTTTAGGCTTGCTAAGTGAAATAGATTGCTCTAGATGATTTTCAAGTGACTTACTTGGTAGTATTCATGAAATTGGGGGTTAACAATTGCTTAAGAAAACAAAGAGAATTGATTTTAAATAGTACTTGAAGGAGTTACTGTGTAAAGTATCTGTTCAGTAGCTCATGTTAAATGGATGTTTATAATCCCTATTGGACAACCAACTAATTTTTTGCAAATGGTAATGTGAACTGCTGTTGCATAAACTATAGTGTTGAATCCCCAGTCTTTGCACTTGAGTTTAACAACTCTGTGGTTTCCTATCTTCTTGGTGAGACACTTAATCTCAGGTCCATCCTCATCACACAGAGTGGTAAATTAGAGAACGATTAATATCACCATTTAAAGAAGTGAGACTGAAATCTCAACCATCCTGAACATAGGAGCTGAAGGGGCCTCTCAGCAGTTCAGAGAGTTATCACCAAGCCAGTGGGCTGAATTCTGTTCAGTTTTCTCCGTAGCAGAGCCCTCCAGGTCCTTCTTTTGAGCTTATTTATTTTTATACACAATTCTGTATGGATACTGTACATAATACTAAATAGTTGTATTAACTGGATTTAACTGGTGATGTATTTACATCAAGATCTAACTTCGTTTTGTTGATATGTTTTTAGGGGCTTTCCATTCATCAGACTCGTGATGTATGTAGTCAGGTGCGTATTTATGATATGTAGGGGTTGAATTGGGAAAGGTGGGTGGTCATTCTTTTTGCTTTTTAAACTGACAGAGCCTTACAAGAAGCATTTCCCTCTCTGAAATAAATCCATGTAAAACTTGTCTGGTCGCTCTCCCAATGCAACTGTGTAGTTGTGTGGATTTCGCACACAACTGGCAGCCTTGTGGTTATGTCTGTAAACAAGGAAGCCTGTTCTCCAGTCTGCAAATCAGCTGTTACCCAGTGAAATGAACTTGACTGCCATTTCTGACCCCTCACATGGAGCTGTCATACTCAAGAATGTTCATATGTTTTCAAGAAATGTTGTTTGCAGGCTATATGTACAAATTCCTGATCTGAAAGCCAATATAAAGCAACATCTCCCAAACCTCTGCTCTCTCACCAAGGCCACACACATTCCCTTGCTTATGGCCTCATGGCTAGTACTGTCAGTATCAGATTCTCCTTCGCAGTGGTCTTGGGAGACTGCATAGTTGCTCTGTGAAAGGCACCACTGCTGAGATTGAGAGAAGAGCACCTTGGGTGTCAGTCCTGCCCTTGCATGCCCAGAGGGAGGGGTGTGCGCCTCGTTCTCCTGTTGGGAATTTCCTATGCTGCAGGTTTGCTGCTTGTTGTGAAAATGATGTCCTAGTGACTTGTCTTCTGCGTAGTTATATAATCCCAGCACACTTCTGTATGATCTGTAGACTTTTATGGGGTTGTGGCCAGGTCAGTTTTTAAATGTTTGGAAATGTCCTATGGAACAACATTGCAGTGGCAGTGAAGCTTGACAGGAGAACTGTATTACTGTTACCCTAGTTTTGGCTTAAGGGTGATGAGAAGATGAAATTTTTGATGTGTCAGTTTTAGTTGTGTATGTGTATGTGATTTATTTTTTAAAATTCTAACGTCTGTTATTCACAGCTTAGATATGTTGACTTTCTGATTATTCATCAGTCCCTTTACTGATGTATTTTCCTCCGAAAAACTACATTTGCTTCCAGACTGTTTTCGTCTGATGGTAAAGAATAAATTTTTCATTTGCAGTATAAAGTTGATTTGAGAAAAAATGTTTACCTTGGCTCTTCACTTGGCTTCTGTGAAAGAAACTTAATAACATGGGCAATTCCCATTACTAATCCTAACCATGTACAACAGAGGTCTGTACAGTAACATAGCAAAAATAAGTTACTGTACTTTTACTTAGTCATTGCCTGTTTTAGACTAAGGAGCAGTGAGAGACATTTATAAATAATGATACCTCAGATCACTTTTGTTAAATGTCCTCTAATATGTGGATATTTGGTATCTGGCTTGTGTTATCTTTTATACAATCTTGTCTTCTTTCTTTGCACTTCAGTTTAACAACTCTGTGGTTTCCTATCTTCTTCTTGTGACACTCAGGTCCATCAGAATTTCCTGTGACTGTGACAGTAGAGAGTCCTTCCTCCTCACAAACTGAAGAGGTCGAAGATTCCTCAGAAAGTGTTCAGGAAGAGCCAGAGAAAATCAGTTTGAAACAAGAAGCATTGCAGGTATGAAGTTATCACTTTAAAGCTATAGAGAAGATTATTTTTCAAATGGAAGCCTGATTGCAACACTGCACAGCTTGAGTGAGGGTTCTGTCTTCTCCTCCCATCTGCATTGTATCCCCTTGAATGGTTCCTTAAGCTTAGACCAAGGTGAATGGTGGACATTTGAACTCTAAGAAGTAAAAATCAAATCATGTCGCTAGTAATATAGTTTCCTTTCCTTACAACCTTCGGATATTCGATTTAGGGAGAACCTTAGTGATCATAAGATAAAGAAATTGAGTTCTGAATGAATATAGTCAGCTGATTCAGTGCTCTTGTTTTACAAATGAGAAAATTGACAGTTCTAGTTGAACTCTCTTTTTATAAGAGGAAAATATGGCCTCATTTTAAATAAAAGTAAGGTTGAAAAATGTTTTGATGTTAATATTCTCCTTTCCTAAAATAAAAAACCTCAAGAAGCTACATTATATTCCCTCATAAACCTGACATCTAATGTGATTCCATACTTTTGTTTGTACAGACAGAAAAGAAAAATTGATTTTCATAAGAAACTTTTGCACCTCAAAAATAATATATTTCTTTTATTTCAACTTTAATGCAGAGCTGAACATTTCTAGTAAATAAGGGAATACCATTTGGGGGAACCTTGTCTTTGTGCTACAAAGTCCATGTTTAATTTTTAAAAATTATTTAATATGATTCTCTTTTCGTATGAAACATGAAACTTGACAGGTTTCAGAACTAATTATCCCCTTATTGTAGGACTATGGTAATTACTCTTTGATTTTCAAAAGAGAATGTTAGATTTTTATGTTTTTAATTAAAATTAATGATAATATAGAGAAATTTTAAGAAAACTTAGAAAATTATGAAATGTTACAGTAGGAGAAATCTATAGTTCATGTAGAGTTACCCCCTTTCGTTTTATAAATGAGCACCTACAATTTGTAGCACGTAAGTGGTTTCTTAGTAAATTGCAGAGTACGACAAGACCCTAGAGCATCTAACCCGCATTCCTTGTCATTTTAGATGCGTTGTATTCGTTTCCTTCATGAGTAGAACAGGAGATTGTATTTCTAAAAGCAGTGATAGACTGGGGAAGACCAAGAACTTTAAACACGGGGACCACAGAATAGCAGATTCAGAATGCACTGAGAACCCTTGCAGCTCTTCTCCATTTTGACAAGACACTACAAGGATGGTATCAAAGTGTTTAAGTACATAAGCCAACAACAGTCAAGAGATTTCAACATAGTTTTGAAAGACGGAAGACAAGTGGAGGAGTGTGAAACTGAAACAGTAGAACAGAGGAAAAGCATCACCTAGAATATGCACAGGGACCACCTGCAACTGAGGAGGATTCTGACCCCACCTGCAGAAGTAGCTTCATGCTTTGATGCGCATGTAGGAGAGAGGGTGGAGTTAGTTAAAAGTGTGACTGAAATAGGGGAGCTCATTGAAGGGTTGTGTTTGGAGGAGTGGACTCCCAGCCCCGCCCTCACGCTCCTGAAATGAGATGATTTCATTTTGAAAACAGTGAAACTGGGGAGAACTAGGGCAGCTAGTGTGAGTTTTTACACCCTAGAAAAGAGTGTTTGGGGGGGGATCCGATTACAGTCACTCCCCACTTCTTCCTGCATAAGAAGCCAATCAATCGTTGACTTCAGGGAGCTTTCTGCGCTCGTTCTTAAATAGAAAATAACTGTCATTTGCCTGATAGTTGAGTAAAGCTTACAACGTGAGAGAGGGGGAAAAAGAGAGAAAACATACCCTGGTAGGACCGGGGACAATTTAGGGAACAAAATAGTTTAAGCAAAAACCCTAATTAGTATCCTGAGAGAGGTTTAAAAAGAGCTAGCAACTATAAAATAAGACTAGGGTGTTAAATAAAAAAAGAATGGTCAGAAAGCAAGAGAGGTGTCTTGGAAATGAAAATATGGTTGCTGAAATAAATTCAGTAGGAATTTAAAAAATTTCTCAGTATATAAAAAAGAATGACACATGGAAAATGTGATAGCAATATGTTAGAGAGGCTGCATCTGGGAGATCCAACATGTTACTACTAGAAACTCCAGACCCAGACAAAAAATGGAGGGAAGCTGTCAAAGGGCAACAAAATTCCCCATAGCTGAAAGTAGACATCAGGCCTCAGATTGAAAATAGTTACTCAAGTTTTGAGCAAGATGAACAAGAATAGACTCATACCTAGGCACCCTTCATTGTGAAACTTTAAAATACTGAAAAAATAAATTAAAATAGATTGGGCTTCCCTGGTGGCGCAGTGGTTAAGAATCTGCCTGCCAATGCAGGGGACATGGGTTCCATTCCTGGTCCGGGAAGATCCCACATGCCGCAGAACGACTAAGCCCATGTGCCACAACTACTGTGCCCGCATGCCTCAACTACTGAAGCCTGCACGCCTAGAGCCTGTGCTCTGCAACAGAAGAAGCCACTGCAATGAGAAGCCCGTGCACCGCAACGAAGAGTAGCCCCCGTTCACTGCAACTAGAGAAAGCCCGCGCAGCAATGAATACCCAAATGCAGCCAAAAATAAATAAATTAATTAATTAAAAGAAAAATAGAATAAAATACTGAGAGGATACATCCATTCCAGAGAGAAAAATACTGGTCACCTAAAAAAAAAAATTTAAAATCTGACTTTATCATAGTTGTCATCAGCACCATGGATGCTGGAAGGTATTAGAAAGATACCTCCAAATTTTTCCAGCACATAATTTTCACCCTAGGGTTTTGTATCCAGCCAAACTATCAGTCATAAGTGGAGGCTGAATGAGATATTTTGTACGCAAAGAAATTTGAAAAATTTACCTCCTGTGCTACACCTTAAGCTATTTATAGAAATAATCCAGCAAAATGAGGCAATAAACCAAGAAAGAAGGTAATAGGGAATTCAGTGCAGAGAGCAGCTAGTCTAGATTGGAGAGGCTTCTATTGATTGTGTGATTGAGAGCTTAGAAACACCTTGAGGCATATTGTACTTACTAGGTATTAGGCACTGTTGGAAGGGAGGAGGGAGAGGAAGAGGAGAAGGAACTTGAACTCCAGAGGAGAAAAGGCTATACTGACATAAACATGAAGCAAACTAAACTATAGTTGATTTTTAACCTACTATTGGTGAGGAAGAGAAGAATCCACTTAAACTTGACACTATAGATGCCCCCGTTTTCAGTGACACACAGGGGTAATGACCACCTATCTAATTTGTTGTCCAAACCAGAACTTGTCCAAACTCCTTACACTTCAATAGTGTAAGGAGGCGCTCTAATGCTGTAACATCAGGACAACAGGTATAAACTGGAACAGCCCAAGGTGGCTTGGGGTATGTGGTCACCCTGCACAAGGGCAGTGACACTGACATAGTATGGAACGAGGTGTAGTCTATACACAGAGACACAGTACATCTGCAGTGGGCAATATTAATTTAATTGTAATAATGGCAATACTGTCTTGGTTTGCAGCTTTTATTGTCAACTTGCATGTAATAACAAATAACTAACCTAAACTATACTTAGTATGTATTAGTATTAACTTGGTATGTACTGAAATGTATTGTGTACTAGTATGTACTTAGTATATGTTAGGCTCTAAGTGTTTTTGCATATATTAACTCATTTAATCCTCTGAATAGCCTTATGAGATTGGTGCTAATATCATTCCCACTTTTGAGAAAAGGATGCTAAGACAGGGAAGGAACTTGCCCAGGTTGTACCGAATTTAGGGTTGGATCGAGGCTTTGAGTTTAGGCTCTCTGCCTGTTCTCTTAAACCTTACTCCCTACTGACTCTCAAATGACAGAAGACTTAACTGCACATAGAACAGAATATAAATTTCAACTTTGACAACGTAAAAGCTAGGTTTGGAAGGTAGACAGGAGGTAGAAAAAAGGGAAGATGGTATGAATGTCCTCATTTTACAAAGTGTGACGTTGAGAGAGTTTATAGTGGATCAACAATGTAGGTTTTTAAGTATATCACTAAAGTCAAAGAGATCATGAGCAGTGGAATAACTAATGATGACATAACTTTACTGAGCAGTGTGGACATAGGAAAGAGTGTAAAGGAACTAAACCCTTACTTAGTAAATCAGAAAGTGAACAGATAATGCCTCAAATTTAGTCAGAAAATAGTCATGTAAGAGTATTACTTGGAAATGGAGAAGAATTCAAAATAACAATAGTTGGACCTCCCTGGTGGCGCAGTGGTTAAGAATCTGCCTGCCAAGGCAGGGGACACAGGTTCGAGCCCTGGTCCAGGAAGATCCCACATGCTGCGGAGCAATGAAGCCCGTGCGCCACAACTACGCAGCCTGCGCTCTAGAGCCTGCGAGCCACAACTACTGAGCCCACGTGCCACAGCTACTGAAGCCCTCGTGCCTAGATCCTGTGCTCCACGACAAGAGAAGCCACTGCAATGAAGTGTAGCCCCCGCTCGCCGCAACTAGAGAAAGCCTACACGCAGCAACGAAGACCCGACACAGCCAAAAATAAATAAATAATAATTAAAAAAAAGAATAAAAAATAACAATAGTTGACGTCAACCTCATAAAAAAGGAAATCCAAACAGCCAGTAAACACAGTAAAGTATACAACTTCATTAAGTAATAAGAGAAAAGTGAGTCAAAACCAATGAAACTACATGCCAATCAGATTGACAAATACATAAATAAAGTCTGGTAGTATCAGGTATTGTAGACCTGGAGTACTATGGGAATCTTCTACCCTGCTTATACTGGAGTATAAATCGACACAACTACTTTGGAAAGCATTTAGCACTCTCCATCAACTAAAGGTATATAAATAGCCTGTGACCCAGCAGCCCTCACCCCCGCCCTGTGTAAATGCACCAGACTAACCGGTACAGCAGGATTCCTGTCCATGATTTGCATTAGCACAAACTGAAAACAACCCAAATGTCCATCAAGAGTCAAAAATTAAATAAATTATGTGTATTCATACAGTGGGAAAACTATCAAGCAATAAAACTGAATGAACTAGAGCTACAGGCTGCAATGTGGATGAATCTTTTAAACCAATGTTGAGTGAAAGAAATAAGATAGAAAAGACTTCATATACTATGATCCTCTACATAAAGTTAGATGTTGACAAAACTAAACTCTTTTGTTAGGGATGCATGCAGGTTAAAGGAAATGATTTTCAGAAATGAGGATGGTGTTTAACTGGGAAGAGGGAAGGAGCTTGTGATGAGAAAACGATATGAGGGGTTTTTGAGATGCTGACAAGTATCAATACTTTCAGATTCGAGTAGTGGTTATGTAAGTATTCTCTTTTGATTTGTCACATTGACAGTTTTGTCCTGTGCACTTCTCAGTACACATATCGTATTTTACAATTAAAAACCTGTGTACAGAATCGGTCGCTTCTTGAGTGCTGGATGTGGGAGTGGGATGAGACTATTTCATTTTAAGCCCTTCACTACTGCTTGCGTTCACATGTTCATTCATTCAGCATTAATTGAACATATGCTGTGTACCAAGCACTCTTCTAATTTTATATGTGTTTTAACTCATGTAATCCTCACAAGAGCTCTGTGATATGGGAGCTTATCTCCATTTTATAGATGAGGAAGTTGAGGCCTAGAGTTATAGAACTTGTCCAAGGTTATCTAGCTAATGGGTAGTGCCAGGCCCATTTGCCTCAGAGAATCTGAATTTTTACAATATAATATAAAAGAGAAATTTAATTACTAATTATAAGCCAAAAAATTGCACATTAAAGAAGATGACAAGTTTTCATCTATCCAGTTAGAGAAAAACACACAGTCTGTCTTTCACACACGTACATCTTGTATTGGCAGGGATTTTCCTTATTAAGCAATTATTTATTGACCGTCTACGTTGTGCTAGGCACAGGTGCTGGGGATAAACACTTAATAAAATACACCCCCTATCTTCAAATAACTTGCACTCTAGGTGAGAAGTAAGCCAACAGTTATAGTAGAGGTTATATACCAAGTGATACATCGCTGATGGCAGTATACAATCTCAGAAATCTTTTGGAAAGCGGTTTGGAGATAGGTACCTCAGAGCCTTAAAAATATTCATTTGCTTTGATCTCAAACTCATTTTTATGCATTTATTGTAAGAATGTTATTCTCAATATGGAAAAAAGCCTTCATGCATAAAAACGGTTATTTTGTCTTATAATGTTGAAAAGTTGGAAAGAATTTAAATGTGTAAAATGGTTAACCAGTAAACCCACTCAGTGCAATATTTTGTAGCCCACAAAAAAAAAATCAAGGTTATGAATCCCCTGATTATATGAGAAATGATTGATTTCAATGTTAAGTGGAGAAAAGTTGAACATAAAATTTGATATCCAATATGATGGGAGCTTTGTCCCAGAAAAATCACCCTAGCCAGTGTACAGAAGGGATGAAGGAGAGCAGATGACAGGAAGGAAAATTATTCCAAAGCCTTATCATTAGTCTTACTTAAGTAATAGAATATCAAGCAATTTTACTTTCTAACTTTCTTGGTTCCATATTTCCACGTAAGGGACATGAATTATTAATACTTTGTAGGAGAGGGGTACACTTTTTCACAAAAATTTCACACTGTGTTCTAATTCCCTCCATTAGAGGGAGAAACTATTTCATGTAATTGCACTTTGATGTGCTATTTAGAACCAGTCAGGAATTTTAGTCTACTTTCCTCTGACTGTGGTGAGGGTTTTTTGTTTGTTTGCTTATTTGTTTAGAATTTCTTTGAAATCAGTTTTAGAAGATTGATTAAACCATTATGTTAAAAGTAGAGGAATTTTGCAATTTTTTTCCCTTTTTTCCCATTGAAAACTTGACTGGCTTTAGTAATGAAACATTAAAGAATTTGAAGTTCTTAGACTCTCAATTTTTTAAACATGTTCTGAATATAAAAATATATGTTCATTGAGCAAATCTTTGAAAACAGTGAACAACTTATTGAAGGAAATAAAAGCCACCTCTGCATGTACACACACCTAATCTGCTCTTTTGTCTTCAAAAAGTATCAAAAATATTTTGCCATGTCACTAAATACTCTTCTACATCAGAGAATTTGATTAAGTTTATGCATCATCTCCCAGGAGAAACGCACAGATATATTTTGAATGTAGAACTCCTGAAGCCCGTTCATTAACTCTGGCTGAGACCTCTTGTCATTCTTTTCTTAGTGGCTTCACAGCGCATTCCTTCATACGGTGAGCTATTTTTATTGAAACCAATCCCAATTTGGAAGCTCTTAGCTTTCTTCTAGGGTTTGGTTATAAACAATCTTATGACATCATGTTGGTAGATAAATCTTTGCCCACATCTTTAATTTTCTTAGGGTAAACTCCTGATGTAGGATTGTTGTTAGGTACCAAAAGCTACTCTCCAGAAAGTGATACCAGTTCCTCTCCCAATGATGGCATATAATAGAGTTCCTCATTAAGTGATTGTTCAAAGCAGTTAAAATGTATAAATATACCTTACTGTTTTCATAAGTATAGGTATTCTGACTGTTTATCGCTGCATAAGAAACCACCCCGAAACAGTGGCCCAAAACAATGACAGTCATTTATTTTGTCCACGAACCTGGAGGTTGAGTAGAATATTAATTCTTTTACTACACTCTCACTGACTGAAAACAATACCTATTTGACTAGCTCACAGTTCTGCAGGTCTGAAGTCCAGGCACAGCGTGACTGGGTTTCCTGCTCAGATACACACGGGAACATGTGGGTTCCCTCCTAAGAGTGTTAAAGCACGTGAAATTTAAGTGTAAACATTGAGCCCCAAATGTTGGATGTTCACCATAGTTTGTGTGGGTCACAGACCTGAAATCAAGATGTCAGTCTGGCTGTGTTAGTATCCAGAGGCTCTGGGAAAGAATGCCTCCAAGCTTCTTCGGCTTGTTGACATAATTCAGATTCTGCAGTTGCAGGACAGAGGTCCCCATTTCCTTGCTGGCTGTCAGTCGGGGGACGGTCTCAGCTCCTAGAGGCCTCTCGCTTGCCTTCCCTGCCGCAGCATTGGACTTCTTCAGAGCCAGCAATGGAGAGTCTCCCTCTTGTCCCTTTTGTACTTCAATTCAGGAAGAGTTCAAAGTCCTTTTCATGGGGTGCCTGAGTAGGTCACATCCACCTAGAATAATCTCCCTATCTTAAAAAATCAACTGATTTTGAATCTTAATTCCGTCTGCAAAATCCCTTCACTACAGCACCCAGATTTAGGGTTTGATTGTTTAAGTGGAAGGTTTGTGTACTTCAGTAAGTAGGAGTCTTAGGGGCTCTGTTAGAATTCTGCCTATTGCAAGCAGTGTCCCCACTTCAAGGACCGAAGTGTCTTAGTTCCTAAAACTCCTAAGAGAGCTTATCAGTGTTCATTTTATTTGATTGACCTTGGTGAGTGGGAAGACTACCACCTCCGTGAACAGGAACGGCACCCAGCTTCCTGAGTCCACAGTGTGGCTCTGCTACTTAGTGGTGTCACCTTGGCTGTGCTGCTCTACTTACTCTACTTCTCTGCCTCTGTTTCCCTCATCTGTAAAATAACATGGAGTTAGTGATTGTTCTTGCCTCGTAGGGTTTTTTTTTTAAATAAATTATTTTATTTATTTATTTTTGGCTGCGCTTGGTGTTTGATACTGCTCACGGGCTTTCTCTAGTTGCGTCGAGCAGGGGCTACTCTTCCGAGTGGTGTGCGGGCTTCTCATTGCGGTGGTTTCTCTTGTTGCGGAGCACGGGCTCTAGGCACGCAGGCTTCAGTGGTTGTGACACGGGGGCTCTAGAGCGTAGGCTCAGTGGTCGTGGCGCACGGGCTTGGTTGCTCCGCGGCACGTGGGATCTTCCCGGACCAGGGCTCGAACCTGTGTCCCCTGCACTGGCAGGCGGATTCTTAACCACTGCACCACCAGGGAAGCCCCCCTCTTAGGGTTTTGATGATTAGATTATTTAATGCCCAGGGAACTCCAGGAACAGTGCTTGACTGTAAATTGCTTTAAAAATGATTACTTTTAAAAAAAAAGTTTTTGAATCTGCAATTATGCAATTCAGGTATATTAAGCATGTTCATTAATAGGACTTCCTACTATAAAGAGACCCACAAATAAAAATAGAAGTTTTCTTTCTTGGTCTTAACTATTTATTTCTGACTTGCTATGTTATACGCATATGCCTTTTATGGTGGGCTGCCACAAATTTATGTTGGAAAAAGTGGAATTTAAATAAATCTTTACTATGCTAATTTGATAGATTTTGATAATTCATTTCACTAGCATGGTATGATATTACCAGTAGCAGACTAAAACCTGAGTTCACTTCTGGCTCTGCCCCTAAATCCTGATGAGTCCTATAGCTGGAAAGGCTTTTGGGTATTATACTACGAATTAGTTATAATATTTACTCTGTTTGTTTAGGAAAAACTGGAGGAGTGCCTAAAGCAGTTAAAGGAGGAAAGAGTAATAAGACTTAAGGCTGATAAATGAGTCAATGAGGCAAACAATTTCTAATACTTTTGAGAGTGTTTTCGTTTTATTTTGATTTGATTTTAAGCCGTACACACATAGTTTGTAAACTTTAAAACTGTAATATGTTGCAAATTGGTTGTATCATATGGACTTTTGCATTTACTGGTATTTAGTGATCATATGATCTATATTCCAGAAAGCATGTTTTTAAAAATGTGAAAATCTCATTTTGTGTGTGTGTGTGTGTGTGTGTGTGTGTGTGCTTTCATATGACACTAGCTTATTTTCTGTTCATGATTCTTTGATTCAAGAAAGCACTTTTTGTGCATATACTGTATATACAGTAGCATAAAAGACATGATGAGACTCTCCTGGCAATGAATTAGGAAAGTGAATCATTTAAATAAATTTAAGATATTGGAAAACTTGTACGAATGCAATGCAAGATAAAAATATATACTATAAGAATTACATTAGGTAATGTGCATGAAAGCAGGGCATAATCTAAAAAGTTCCATCTAAATATACTTTATCATAGGTTGAACGTAGGGAGGAATTTTTCAAAGTGCATCCATTGGATTGGCGGACACTCATTCAATAAGTGTTGAGCACCTGCTTATATAAGGCAAAAGGGGCATCATGAACATAACAGCCTTTCTGAGAAATACTAGAGTTGAGCTTATAGGGTTTTTTTTTTTTTTTTTTTTTAAAGGATTTTCTTATTTATTTATTTATTTATTTATTTTTGGCTGTGTTGGGTCTTCGGTTCGTGCGAGGGCTTTCTCCAGTTGCGGCAAGCGGGGGCCACTCTTCATCGCGGTGCGGGGACCGCCCTTCATCGCGGTGCGCGGGCCTTTCTCTATCGCGGCCCCTCCCGTCGCGGGGCACAGGCTCCAGACGCGCAGGCTCAGCAATTGTGGCTCACGGGCCCAGCTGCTCCGTGGCATGTGGGATCTTCCCAGACCAGGGCTCGAACCCGTGTCCCCTGCATTAGCAGGCAGATTCTCAACCACTGCGCCACCAGGGAAGCCCCTTATAGGGGTTTTAAGTGCATAGGTGATGAGCGGAAGGGGAAGAGTGCACGGGAGTGAATATTTTCAAGAAGCCAAAGAAAATATTGGTGATCGTACATTTAATAAATTGGGTTGGGTATGATTTAGGACTTTTAAACGTAAGCATTAGATAGTTTGCTCACTAAAGTTAATTCTTAACATTCAGCAGAGTTGTAATATGTTTTGTTCAAATCAGATTCTATAATTCACTTTCTAATTTAAGGGAAACTTAAAGCAGGTAATTTTCTAATGTGGAATGAGGCTCCATTATGAATTTAACCAGTTAGAAATGTGATCTTTTGTGAAAGATCATTAATAAAACGATAACTTTGGTTTATTTATGTACCAGCTAAGTGTTATATAGGAAACTTTGTTGGGTGCCTGGGAGTTTTGGTTATTATGTGATATGGTCTCTGTCTTTACTGGTGGCGAGTTAGGTTAATTACAGGTTAATTACATTTTGAGTGTTTTAGTTTTGTTCCTTGAAACTAGACAAGACTACTTTTGATGACAATGAGAAAAAAGCATGTCAGACATTTTCAGTCTTCTTTTATAGCTGGAACATGAAAATGCCCAGTTAAGAAATATAAAATTCTCTTTGTCTGAAGGCCTTCATGCCCACTCATTGACAAGCATGATCCTGGATGATGAAGGTGTTTTGGGCAGCACTGAGAATTCTTTTCAGAAGTTCCATGCTTTCTTGGATCTCCTTAAAGATGCTGGGTTAGTTCATTTCTCTTCATGGCATTCTTCTCTTTGCGACTATAACGGTAGTTTGCTGAGGAACTGGAGCGATTTTCATCACTTACGTGGCCATATTTAGCCAAATTTAGTGTAATTATAGGTAATATAGTTGACGTTTTAAAATGAGGAATTAAATGTTTTAAGAAATGCAAATAGGGCAGCCTGCTTTGGTAGAGTGGGGAGCCCATTATAAAAGAGTAACCTGTAGACAGAGTAATTAGTAGGTATAGTTTTTTGTGAAGACTAAATTGAAGGCAGTGTCCATTGAAAATATTTGGGAATGGATAAGAATTTTCCTATCTTTCATTTATTTTGCTTGTTTGATAAGTTTGAATTAAAGTTATTTTTGTCTTAGACATAAAAATTATTATTAATCTTCAGGGAAGATATAGGTCAGTGGTTCTCAACCGGGAACAATTTTGCCACAATGGCTGGTATAGATCAGTCAGATTTTCATTTACTAGGTCGTCCCCAGATGAATTCTACTGTTAGTAGTCCCCTAAAGAAGAAAAGAAGGCACTTGAAGAAGAAAAATCAGAATCAAAGCAGAGTGCCCCAGTACAAATGCAGAATCTCCAAGTAAGTGGACAGGACAGCACTTAATGATTCTAAGAGTGATTAGCAAAAAGGAAATGACCAAGTCAGAGAGAAAATAATAATGGTCGGTCTCTAATAGTTCACATGCTCGGGAGCTAGAGGACTGTGGAGTCCTCTCCAAATCTGAGATTAGTAAATGTGGGCCCATTTCATGATACTGTATTGTTGTACATAAGAAAACTGGAAGTTCTTTAGAAAATTTATGAGTTAAAGCAAACTCTCCTTAATGAAGAAAGAAAACATTACAGAAAATATTCCAAATTTTAAATTGTATAAATGTCTATTCTATTCATATTTTATCTAGGTTTCTGTTTGTATGCAGTCAGCTTACAATGAAGGAACACTAATGAAGGTACACGTATTGACAGAATTTTTAAAATAAGTAATCTTGACATAGCTAATACGTAAGATATTATAGTGACTCACCTGGTCATGGGAATGGGAGGGGAAACATGTCAGCTTTTCCTCTAGCGTTACTTGGAGCCCCCTTCACCCACCTCAGCCAATCTCAGACTGGTCTTGGGAACTGACAGCTTGAGAACACAGTCTGGTCACAAACTATATACTGTTTACATGTGCCTGGAGGATAGAAAAGAAATTAATTTTCTTACAGAGTAGGGTTTCATTTTTAGTGAGGGAAAGGAAATGGGTAATAACTACCCCAATCACCAAAGTCTGAAAATGTAGCAGACATAGCCTTGGATATAGCTAGGTTAAGTTGAGAATCACTTGGCAAGATATAATTAGAAAAAAACTGGCTCTGAAATCTTCTGAATAATCAATTACTGTGTTAATAATAAGATCACAGAATAACATTGACGTTTTGAACTCTACTTTTTAATGGTTGGCTTTGTTCATCACTGAATTTTTGTCTTGTCTTTTGTCTTTCCCTCCAGTTTCAGAAAATTACAGGTGATGCTGGGCTTCCTTTGCCTCTCGACTCCTTCCATGTCCCAGTCTCTACTCAGGAGGCCTTAGAAACTTCCAAAGACAACCTGGGGGTCCCAGTCACAGAGCAGCAGCAGGAGTCTTTTGAAGATTTCATTGCTAGAACATGTTCTCCCTTCAGCAGACATCATTTCTGGAACTGGAAGTCAAAGAAAAGAAGAGGAATTATCTAGAAATAGCAGGTCTTCTTCAGAGAAAATGAGCAAAGCAGGTGAATAAACCAAAAAATACTCTGCTAAGAAACAACCTGGGAAGGACCTGCATTCCTGCTCTGACTCACCTGTAAAGCAGAAAAGCAAAGGAATTGGGCAAAAGAATTCTTTGGTTAATAAAGCAATTAAAAGTGAGTCTTTGAAAAAACACATTTCTGTTAAGTAAGAGAGTAGAATAGTGACTGTTTCATCAAAGACAACTAAAAGTAAACTCAGTCTACTAGAACATTCTGAAAGTGATACTCTTGGATCTGACTGTGAATTTTAAGAAAGCATCCATACTCTATCACGCCTAACATAGGACTAAATCTTTTAAAATTATGTTTTTGCCTTCAAATTTTAATGAACTACTTATGTTTTTATTATAGCATATGGTGTTTTCAATTACTTGACTGGAAGCCATTAGAGAAAGATTTATCTATACTTTTTTATTATAATGAAAGTTTTGGTGTATTTTTCCTTGTGACACTTTGCACCATTCATTCAGCTAGTGTTTTCTGAGGTCTTCATATGTACAGTACTTTTCTGGGTGCCATTGCTTTCAGCAGTGAACAAAATAAAGCCTTTACTCTCCTGGAACTAGCACTCTGTGGTGGGAGAAAACATAAACAACAAAACAGGGTAAGGGGTAAAAAGAGATGGGAATAATAAATGGAATAGTTTTACCATTTGGTTAAATGTCAAACTATTATAAATCACATGGCCAGAAGCCATTGACGTATTTTAATTCACAATAACCAGAGAGCCTCAAACATTTACCAAGGCACTTAACCGTGTTTATGGATTACAGCAACGCTATGAGATTGGGAACTATTACCATCCCCATTTTATAGATGAGGAGTCGGAGGAGACATTATGTGAGTTGCCAAGAATTACACAGCTATAAGTAAGTGGTAAGCTGCGATTTGACCCGAACCCATGCTCTTTTTTTTTTTAAATGTACGGACTTTATTATGTTTCATTTGTTTCTGATTTATGTGATTATTTTCTTTAAAGATGTTTTTTGATGTCGACCATTTTTAAAGTGTTTATTGCATTTGTTACAGTATTGCTTCTGGTTTATATTTTGGTTTATGGCCACAAGGCTTGTGGGATCTTTGCTCCCCGACCAGGGATCAAACTCTCACCCCCTCCATTGGAAGGCGAAGTCTTAACCACTGGACTACCAGGGAAGTCCCCCTTATGTGATGATTTTTATGGCAATTTTTTTAAATTTTATTTTTTATTGACGTATAGTTGAATTACAGTGTGTGTTAATTACTGCTGTACAGGAAAGTGACTCAGTTATACATTTATATACATTCTTTTTCATATTCTTTTCCATTATGGTTTATCACAGAATATAGAATATAGTTCCCTGTGCTCTACAGTAGGACCTTTTTGGTTTTTTTTAAATACATCCACTTTTTTTTTAATAAATGTATTTATTTATTTTTTTATTTTTGGCTGCGTTGGGCCTTCGTTGCTGCACGCGGGCTTCTCTAGTTGCGGTGCGCAGGCTTCTCAATGTGGTGGCTTCTCGTGTTGCAGAGCACGGGCTCTAGGTGCATGGACTTCAGTAGTTGTGGCATCAGGCTTAGTTGCTCTCTGGCATGTGGGATCTTCCCGGACCAGGGCTCGAACCCGTGTCCCCTGCATTGGCAGGCGTATTCTTAACCACTGTGCCACCAGGGAAGTCCCATGTAGGAGCTTTTTGTTTATCCATCCTGTATATACACCAGTTTGCATCTGCTAATCCCAAACTCCCAATCCAACCCTCTCCCACCCCCTCCCCCTTGGCAACCACCAGTCTATTCTCTATATCCTTGGTTATGTTTCTGTTTCACAGATAGGCAGAACCCAGGCTCTTAATTACTTTGTTATCCTGTTTCCTTGTTAAGAGAGGAAGGGTTTAAGGAAGGCACCGAGAGAGCAGCCAGTGAGCAGTGAGCAGTAGAAGTGCAAAACAGTGGGGCTATCAGAAAGCACACCTGTCTCCTTTCCCCATCGTGAGCCAAATTTTTAAACGGCAGAGTATGTAAGAGTATGTGATGACACATCTCTGGATTAAATTATGTCTCTCTGGTAAAACATGTACAGATAAGTCTTTAGTTCATTCAGACTGAAAGGTGAGATCAGAGAAGAGCTGGAGTGTCAGATTTCTTCTAGAAGTTCCTGCCTGATTGTTACTAAGAGGGCTACTACAGTACTAGTTAGTTCATTAGTCATGGATTGAGTGTTAGAGGAGCGAAACAATGAGCAAGATGTAGCGTTGGCCCTTTAGCAGTGGAGTGAGAGGGGAAGACACACAGCAGATGTCTCATCCTGCACGTGACAGGCATGTTCAGGGCGTTTCATCAGTGTTTGTGGAAGAAGAGGGGGAGCTGTGAGGCAAAGAAAAGTCATCGAAAGAGGCAGTCCCTAAGCTAAGTCTTAAAGGACTCGTGAGAAACTGGTGAGTCAGCCGGTGGAGGGCAAGGGCACTCGAGGCAGAGAGGACAGCGGAAGTCCAGAGCCGTGAGTGTGCGAGGCGTGTGTCACGGAGGCACAGGCGCAGGCTCTGGCGCGTCGGTGCAGTGTCACCAGGCAGTGGCAAGCGCCCCTAAAGGAGGCAGCGAGGAGGAGGAGAGCGGGTCCTAGCCATCCATGTGCGTGGAGCTGGTTTCCTCAGAAAATAGCTAAGAATGGAAAGGACAAGCTCAGGTGGCATTTTAGACCACTGACGTCAGTATGGATGAGGAATCTGAAGAAGCCTGGAGACAATTATGCCCCACTCTTCTGAGGAGCAGTGTTTTTTATTTTCGAGTGGGACTTTCACGCTGCCACCTCCTCTCCTGTCCCTACTGAAAGGTTTATAGGCCGGCAGAAGGGAGAACCTGGCTTAAGTAAAGGTAATCAGGTTTCTTTACTGCGCAGCTTCTCGGGGCTGCTGTCGGCTAATGTTCATTCTGGATCGTCACAGCAGGCGTATGGTACACAGCCATCCTCAAAGCTATTTGACTCTAGAGTCCTTTTTTAATAGAAGTGTCTAACAACTGGTTCCAGCAAACAGCAATTTGGTAACTTCTAGACCAGGTAATAGCAAGAAGAAAGGGGTCTGAAATAAGGTATAGATGAAGGGAGGAAATAAGTTCTAATTGTATTTAGGAAATTACAAGCAAGACTTGATCTTGGGAAGTAAGGAAGAAGTAGGAGGCGGAGGCTGAAGCCCCATCTGTGTGACTAAGGTTGGGTGGTGGTATCATTGAGTTTGGAAATAGGGGATAAAGAACTGAATTGGGGAAAAGACTTTAGTTCTGGACATGTAGAATTTTAAAGCACCTGTAGAATTCGGGAGACAAACTGGTAGATAACTGGACCTGCATGTGAAGACATGGAAAGATAAAAATTTCAATGTCATCAGCACTCAGCAGTCATTAAAATCATGAAAATGGATGAGATTTCAGAGAATTGTGAGTACTGACAACGTTTAAGTAATAAGCAGAGAAAGAATTCTGGGAAGGAGAGAGGTGATAGAGTTTCAAGAAGGAGGAAGTAGATGACAGTGTCATCCTTCAGAGAATGTAAGTGTCCATTGGATTTGGGCAGTTAGGTCCCCAGTGACCTTAGAGCAGTTCAGTGAAGTGGTGGACAAGAAAGCCAGATGGCGATAAATTGAGGGTGTAGGGCTGCCTGTGGGGGCCAGGCGGGGCTAGTGAAGACAGTGGGAATACGCTACTCTGAAGGAGTTTGGATGAAAAGAGAAAATAATTAGCAAAAAAGAACTTTTTAGAATGAGAAGGACTTATATTTTATATGTTGAAATGAAGGAACCGATGAAGGAGATCCTGAAGATGTAGATAATAATTTAGAGAACTGGGGAAACATGGACATAGGAATAAGAAAAAAACCTTGCACAGTATGTAAAAATCACTTGTATCCTTCGAGTTGGATGGATACTGGTAAGTTTGGGAGGAAATAAAGGTAAGAAGAGATAGAAGTTAAATGAGTTTATACTGATAGCCTCAGTTTTCTTTGACACAGATTTTTCAGAGACACATATATACACATACATAATTACAGTCTTAAAATTCTTTCATAGTTACATGTTTTATTAATCATGTCTGAGAAAAGTCATTGATTTTCATTTTGTACAGCATTATCTTGTAAGGACAAGATACAGTGACAACTTCCAAGCTTTTTGCATATCAGAGCTGAAACTGAAAGTATCTCCATAATTGAATTTTCACTTCTTATTTGTAATCAGTTTATCCTTAGGAGGATACTTTCATAGTGTTTGATCACAGATGAGTTTGGACATTGCTATCACTCAATAATGTTAAGCATCTGACAGGTTCTCTCCTATACTATATATTAATTTTTTCTCCATTAAGCAAATATTTATTGGCGGCCTGTGGGAATAAGATACACCTAGGTCCTCTTTCCTTGGTATATTCACAAAAGCCTCTGAAACTAAATTTCCAAGTCAGGCCATACTAAGGCCTGGCATAATAAGTTTTCATCGTTAACAGTTTTTTTGTGTTTGTGGGGTTTTTTTGTTTTTGTTTTTATGAAGCAAGGATAAGACACTGTCTTAACTCAGTAGTTGTCCATTGATGAATAAGTCAAAGAAGACACTGATGAAGCATGGTATTTTGAATATCCTTTCCACAGAATAGGTAACGGGCCGTCCTGAAACTCTGGTGAGATGCTTATCATTTTCAGATTTTGGAGTGGCAGAGAAAACCCTATTACACCTTGAATTATCACTAGAAACAGGAATTCAGCCAAATAAAAACAGTGCCTCTGCCTACTGAGGTTGTCAATTTCCATCTTAACAAAAGTGAATATTTCTCCTTTAGATTAAATCAAGAAAAATCCCCTCTGTCCAGGATGCAATAATGAGGTACAAGAAAGAGGAAAGCTGAAGGTATTCCCTCTTTACACCTGAACAGTGAATTCATTCTGATATCAAATATTTGTTATGATTCTGCTATGACCAGGTGCTTTATTGTGTTTAGAGATCAAGTTACCGTTCCTTCTTGGTAAGTAAGAAAAATCCGTTTTAGGACTCTGAATAGTAACTTTATATATTAAAACACATATATATTATATATAATATATATTCCACCTATTCAACAAAATTGTAATTTTCATCATCTCTTACGAATGATGAACTGTATTTACTCTTTGGAAAGGGCTTATAGGGAATTAAAGTCTCCATATACTTTTCATATAAGACCATGGAAACCAAATTCTCAAGTGGGAGCAAACTTAGGTTTTGCTATGAAGGTTTATGCTTGCCTGGCCTTAGAGTGGTAGGCCAGGAACTCAAGGTGGAGTTTTCTTCCTCTAAGTTACTTTCATTGATGCCACCCTGAAAACATTTGGAGGGAGTATTTTTTGAAATAGCTTTATCTCAGTAACCCTTTAAAAATGCTTCAGGGTATGGGGAACATAACTGTCAAAATGTTCAAGCAACTCTTGTTGATTTAAGTGTAATTGATCAGGAGCAATACAGGAAAGAGCTGGGTACAAAAGACAAAAGGCCTGAGGCTATTTCATGTATAGTTTTTGCTTATTGTACAAAACAGAGAAAGTTTCATACACTCACACAGCCAAGGTCCCCTACTGTTCTCTCCTTTTAGCATAAATAAAAGAGAGCTAGTTTCTCAATAGCAGCATTCTATCCTTAAGTGGGTACACAGTGATATTCTAATGGTCTCTGGAGCAGGGAATAATTCCGTGGCAGCTCTGACCTCCAGTCACCGGGCTCTCTGTAACTTAAGTCTTTCATGGCCAAGGACTATAATCATTATTTCGATTTCTATTTAGCATCTCAAAATTGAAAGGATTCCATGGACAACAAAACAGGAAGTGATTTCATGAAGTGTTTTAGTATGGATAAAGTAATAAACTATAAAAATACAAATCATCAGTAAAGCTTTTTCTTTCCGGAGAACTATATTCAGAAATTAATGCAAGCATCTAAGGTGCGCATGTGTGTTTTTTCACCCGTGATCATGTTTGTGTGTGTGTGTGTGTGTGCATTCCACTGCTACAGGAGACATGCAAAATAATATCAGATTTGCTACTCTATGAAGTACTGGTTTCTCCCAAGAACTGTGCTCGCAGGGTTCGTTCAGGAAGGTGAGTGCCCTACCACCACATCGCAGTCATATCTCATCACCTTCGGCAGCAATAATTTACACTTTAACCTTACATGCAGGCGTATTAAATTAGTATTACTCATCAGAACTTGCTTATTAATAAAACAAGCTGAATTAGTCACTGCAGAATCATATTTGGAAATTCAATGACAATTTTACATTTTTAATAAAGGCTCAGAAATATTATTGCAGAGCAGGTGGTACAGAAAACTGTGGTCAAATTTGACATTCATTAATAATTGAAGTGTGGAACGTGACAGGTGAAAATTGATATTGATTTCTTTCCTCTAATATTTGGAAGAGTTCTAAAAGCTAAATAAAATGAGATAACATGACATATCAAGTCTCACTGATTTCTTTGATCACCTCCTCCCCACATATCACTCCTTTGCCTACCATGTTTTGAATAATTCAATGCCCATAGTCTTTCCAGCTCAGTGCATTATAAAACACACTCAAGCTGGGTTTCAATCATATTAGACTGAAAGCTGAACTTTTTATGAAGGATTATTTAAAACAAAATGCGTCTTGAGCCCAACAGCCTTTGAAACCAAACAATCCTGGCAGTTCAGTGAGGAAATGTCAACACTGTGGAGAACTTTTGGATTCAGAAAATTCAGTAATCCTATTTGATGTATGTTAACCGTATCAATATTAACAACCTTCTGCTTGATTTTAGCACTGATTTGAGAGCTGAGTTACTGATTTGAGAGCTGAGTTAACTAGTTGTGAAAGCACTGAGAGAGTTGTTCTTGGGTTGAACTTGACCTGCCTCTGGGAATGCTCTCTGTTCTATCCATCTTGAAAAGCTTTTATTCAAGTGCATTTCTCTGCCTTCCTTCTTCTCACCTGCACCCCTTGGGAAAATGAAAGATGCTCAAATATAGATGTTAACACTGCAGATGCTCTGTTTGGCAATGGTGTCTTTCAGCTTCCCAATAAAAAAGTATATTGCTGATCACCCATTTGACTGAAAAGTGACTCATTTTACTGACAGATCTCTGGATTGAGATGCCAAAAGAAATAGGTCATTTCAAATTTCCTTTTTAATTTGAAGTCATAGCTTTGTGTTGCAACACTACTTGTTCAAAAGTTAGATCATGAAGGTTCCTTCTTATGACCTCCAAATAATTAATCAAAATGTTCTTCATTCGGCTATATAAAAAGCAAGCAGAATATTCCTAATTATCAATCTTTCTCTTGAGTCATATAGTTCTTGTAATTCCAAGGAAGAGAAACTCAAATGTAAAGTGTTACAATAGCCAAGCATACCAGCACTGTTATCTAACCATTCAGCAATTTTCTCTGCCAAGTCACTCTGAACCTTAGACTAGTGAGAATGTCTTTTTAATTAATTTTTAAGGTTCTCCTCTATTGAGTTAAAAAATGGTCACAGGGCTTCCCTGGTGGCGCAGTGGTTGAGAATCTGCCTGCTAATGCAGGGGACACGGGTTCGAGCCCTGGTCTGGGAAGATCCCACATGCCACGGAGCAGCTGGGCCCGTGAGCCACAACTACTGAGCCTGCGCGTCTGGAGCCTGTGCCCCGCAACGGGAGGGGCCGCAATAGTGAAAGGCCCGCGCACCGCGATGAAGAGCGGTCCCCACACCGCGATGAAGAGTGGCCCCCACTTGCCGCAACTAGAGAAAGCCCTCGCACGAACCGAAGACCCAACACAGCCAAAAAATAAATAAATAAATAAATAAAGTAGCTATAAAATTTAAAAAAAAAAAAAAAAAAAATGGTCACAATTTTATAAGTAAAATTAAAGAAAAAACACAAAATAGACCATCTGAGATATTTCCATTAGGCATTATATATATATATAAATATACATAATTTTAATATATATACATATATAAATGCACTGGGATAAATCTCCATCTTCTGTGTCAGTCGGACATAGGTCCATTTTCTTAGGAATAGGGAACTCCTTTCTCAATGGAAGTGAGGAAATTGGCTGGACCATCCTTCTTGAATATAATTCCATGAAGCCACCATTGAAGGTTGTCTGGATCTTGGTTCCTTCTAGCAATCTACTACTCCAACAGTGTGTAGTTCATCAAATTCAGGTCTTTCTGAAACCAGGCTAGAAATACAAAGTGAGGTGGATGACTAAAGTAACTGACCAAAAAGGAGGAGGAAGAGAGCAAAACAATTTCCCAATTTCATTTTTTCCCATATTCTCTGTGCTTTACAAGGGAAAAAAAAATTTGGGTCTGAGTTCCTTTCATTCTTAGCCATTGTTGGTTCAAAGTCTGAGAAAAAAAAAAAAAAAAGGTAAAAACGAAAATATGGAGTCCAGAATTCCGTTAGCTCTCTTGCATGCAATATCACAACTTAAAAGGTCTTCCAAAATGAAGGGATAAACTTTTAAAAATATAGCCCAATCTTTTCAATCTAAACAAGTAAACACTAAAAATGTATTTTAGAAATCCAGCAAACACACTAACCACAGTCAAAGCAAAGAAAGGCTTATGGCTTACCAAATGACAGTGGCTGTCTACAAGAGAGATAAAGAATACTCCAAAATTCTATCTGACCTGGCAGAGCTCAGCACAGCTACTATTCTTCTTTCCTAAAAGCAAGGCATAAAGAAATTGAATAAAACTTGCCAAAATGTCCCCCGCTGCCTCCAAAAGCAGATTAAAGAAGGGAATGTCCAGAAATCAGGATGAAGAAAACTACTTAGAGAAGCCCCTTCTCCTATCAGTGGACCACCAGGGTTTATCTGGGTAATAAAATGATAATAGGCCTTTTTGTCATCTTCTTTTTATAATTTATACATTTAAATTTCAGTTAACATTTTAAAAATATCCAATCAGAATGACAGGCATTTCCAGAAGTATCAGTTTTTTTAATCCTCACCCTTTTACAAATGTGAAAACTGAGGCTCAGTATAGCTGTCAAGAAATTTTCCTAAATCATTGAAGCTGTAAATTTGGGACCTAAGTCTAAATCAGTTTCTCATTTTATCTTGGCTATCTTCTTAAAATTCTGTTTAGGGACATGGGGAGAGAGAAGGGGAAGCTGGGACGAAGTGAGAGAGTGGCATGGACATATATACACTACCAAATGTAAAATAGATAGCTAGTAGGAAGCAGCCAAGTAGCACAGGGAGATCAGCTCGGGGCTTTGTGACCACCTAGAGGGGTGGGATAGGGAGGGTGGGAGGGAGACGCAAAAAGGAGGGGATATGGGGATATATATATATACATATAGCTGATGCACTGTTATACAGCAGAGACTAACACAACATGGTAAAGCAATTATACTCCAATGAAGATGTTAAAAAAATATATATGAAAGCTATACTATAAAATAGATACAGTGATAATGTATCTGAGAGGTGGAATTATGGCTGTTTTTTAATCTATTTTTGGATTATTTGATTACTTGATTTCTCTATAAAGAATATGAATCCCTTGTGTAATAAAAGTTACTCAAAACCAAAAAACAAAACAAGAAAAAAAACCAATTCTGTTTAGGAAGAGAGGATAGAATGAAGGTTTGAGCATAGAAATCATCTAGAAATCACTGAAGATACTGGGCCTGTAGCAGTTTCATTTGTAGTGGGTTTGGCTTACATTCTTATGTTTAGTTTTATTTCTATACAACTATCAAAGAAGGAGAAAGAAGTTGGGTAAT
Organism: Balaenoptera acutorostrata; assembly: GCF_949987535.1. Taxonomy (NCBI): domain Eukaryota; kingdom Metazoa; phylum Chordata; class Mammalia; order Artiodactyla; family Balaenopteridae; genus Balaenoptera; species Balaenoptera acutorostrata. The sequence continues at coordinate 57,485 of NW_026646805.1, read as the reverse complement.
ATTTGCATTTGCAACTAATCAAAGCAGAATTGCTTTTAGCTTTAACAAAAAGATCGTTTTGTGATCTCAGATTAACATCTTTATTCTTAAATGGAGCATAAATAACATTTATTGGCTAAGATTATTTGCAATAAACAAGACTGTTTACTGTTTACCACCTAGCAGATGACTATTTGTAAGTCTCACTGAGTATGCTAAAAGCTTATACTGAGCTCTCATTTTACCAGAGTGAATTTAAATTAACTTCAGCAGCCAGAATTAATGAAACCGGGTAAATGATCCAAAGATATTCCACAGGGTATTCTGTTTTAATTAGAGATAGAAAATGTGAGTCATTAGAGGTTTTTAAAAATGTTGCATTCTATTACTTTCTCATATTTTAAATCTAGGAATATAGATGAAAACTAAAACATGTTAGCCACCTTAGTTCAGTTTTTAATGTATATCAGCTCTGAATTTATATTGAGTGAATAGTAAAGAGTCTGAATGAAGGCCATAATCTGGAGGCATTCAGGTACAAGTAATAAACTTTATTAGAAGTTGAGTATCTGTTAATTAGCAGGCAGCTATATAACTTAACTATAAAGCCACTACAATTCAAACATTGTAGCATTACTACATGAATGAACACATATACAAATTAAACAGAAAAGAATATCCACAAATAGTTCTAAGTATGTCTGGGAAGTTTGATTGTGATAAAGTCAAGGTATAATCTTTAAAATTGATGCCTAGAAAACTACACACCCATTGAAAACTAAAGTCTGTACCTCACACTACATACCAAAATAAATTACACCGGTTGCACATGTAAGAAGCTTGCAAGTTGCCACTTTATCCTAACAAGATGCGTCTTTTTTTTTTTTTTTTAATAAATTTATTTATTTATTTATTTATTTTTGGCTGTGTTGGGTGTTTGTTTCTGTGCGAGGGCTTTCTCCAGTTGCGGCGAGTGGGGGCCACTCTTCATCGCGGTGCGCGGGCCTCTCACTCTCGCAGCCTCTCTTGTTGCGGAGCACAGGCTCCAGACGCGCAGGCTCAGTAGTTCTGGTTCACGGGCCCAATTGCTCCACGGCATGTGGGATCCTCCCAGACCAGGGCTCGAACCCGTGTTCCCTGCATCGGCAGGCAGACTCTCAACCACTGCGCCACCAGGAAGCCCAAGATGCGTCTTTTACGAATGTTTTCTCCGACTCTGTGGCTTGTCTTTTCATTATCTTGATAGTGATTTTCAAAGAGCAGAAATTTTCTATTTTAATGAAGTCTAGCTTATCAATTCTTTCTTTCATGGATTGTGCCTTTGGTGTTATATTTTAAAAGTCACTGCCATACCCAAGGTCATCTAGGTTTTCTCCTATGTTATCTTCTGGGAGTTTTACAGTTTTGTGTTTTACATTTAGGTCTGTGGTTCATTTTGACTTAAGTTTTATGAAGGATATAAAGTCTGTGTCTAGATTTTTTTTTTTTTTTTTCACTATGGACATCCAGTTGTTTCAGCACTATTTGATGAAAAGCCAATCTTTGCTCCGTTGTATTGCCTTTGTTCTTTTGCCAAAGATCAGTTGACTGTATTTATGTGGGTCTATTTTGGGGCTCTTTATTCTGTTCCATTGATCTATTTGTTCTTTCACCAATACCACCCTGTCTTGATTACTGCACCTTCATAATAAGTCCTCAAGCTGGGTAGTGTCATCCCTTCAACTTTGTCCTTCTTCAATGAGGTGATAGCTATTCTGGGTCTCTTGCCTCTTCATATGGACTTCAGAATCAGTTTGCCAATATCCATAAAATAACTTGCTGAGATTTTGATTGGGATCGCACTGAATTTCTATAGATTAAGTCGGAAAGAACTGACATCTTGATAATACCGAGTCTTCCTATTCATGAACATGCAATATCTCTCCATTTATTTAGTTATTCTTTGACTTCATTCATCACGGTTTTGTAGTTTTCCTCCTATAGAGGTTGTACTTATTTTATTAGATTTATACTGAAGTATTACATTTTTGGCAGTGCTATTGTAAATAGTGTGGGGTTTTTTTAAACCTATTCCACTTGCTCATTATTGGTATATAGGAAAGCAATTGCCTTTTGTATATTAACCTTGGATCCTGCAACCTTGCTATAATCACTTACTAGTTACAGGAGTTTTGTGTCAACTCTTTAAGATTTTCTACATAGATGATCATGCCACCTGTGAACAAAGACAGCTTTATGTCTTCCTGCTCAATCTGTACACCATTTATTTCCTTTTCTTGCCTTATTGCATTAGCAAGGACTTACAGCACAATACTGAAAAGTTATAATAAAGGAGGACATCCTTGCCTTGTGCTTAATCTTAGTGGAAAAGCATTGAGTTTCTCTCCAGTAAGTATGATGTTAGCTATTGGTTTTTTTGTAGATTGTATTTATCAAGTTAAGAAAGTCCCTCTCTATTCCTAGTTTACTGAGAGTTTTTCTCATGAGTACACACTGGATTTTGTCAAATGCTTCTTCCGCATGTATTTATATGTTTTTTTTTTCCTTTTCTTTGTCTTGGATGGATTATATTAATTAATTTTCCAAAGTTGAACCAGCCTTACTCACCTGACACAAATCCCATTTGGTCATGGTATATAATTGTTTTTATGCTTTTGTGGCGTCAACTTGCTAACATTTTGTTGAGAATCTCTGACACAATTCTTATCACATTTCTACTATAAAAGGTTTGGGAGTCTAATGAATTTAAGCTATTAATTAGTCTTATCAAATTGCGCTTTTTATTCAAAGATACACCATAGCAGAACCCTGAGGGAATAGATGGTGAACTGTAAGGCCTGAATTTACACTTCTTTTCTTCTTTATACCCTGAACCTGTCTCTCAACAAGTGTTTACGGCTGATGTTTATTTTTTTGGAAATTAGACATAGCCCACTCCATTCATTCATTCAACAGATTCTACAGCAGAAGGGAGGCTTCTAAGGAGGTAGTGTGTATTAGTGGGACTGCAGGTTATTACAGGGAATCCAAGCAAGGCCTCATAATGGAGACAGTGATATTTGAGAAAAGACCTAAAAAAGTGAGTGGAATACTACAAAGCTACAGTAATCAAGACAATATAGTACTGGCACAAAAACAGAAACATAGATCAATGGAACAAGATAGAAAGCCCAGAGATAAACCCATGCACCTATGGTCAACTAATCTATGACAAAGGAGGCAAAGATATACAATGGAGAAAAGACAGTCTCTTCAATAAGTGGTGCTGGGAAAACTAGACAGCTACATGTAAAAGAATGAAATTAGAACACTCCCTAACACCACACACAAAAATAAACTCAAAATGGATTAGAGACCTAAATGTAAGACTGGACACTATAAAACTCTTAGAGGAAAACATAGGAAGAACACTCTTTGACATAAATCACAGCAAGATCTTTTTTGATCCACCTCCTAGAGTAATGGAAATAAAAACAAAAATAAACAAATGGCACCTAATGAAACTTCAAAGCTTTTGCACAGCAAAGGAAACCATAAACAAGACGAAGAGACAACCCTCAGAATGGGAGAAAATATTTGCAAACGAATCAACGGACAAAGGATTAATCTCCAAAATAGATAAACAGCTCATTCAGCTCAATATTAAAGAAACAAACACCCCAACCCAAAAATGGGCAGAAGACCTAAATAGACATTTCTCCAAAGAAGACATACAGACGGCCACGAAGCACATGAAAAGATGCTCAACATCACTAATTATTAGAGAAATGCAAATCAAAACTACAATGAGGTATCACCTCACTCCTGTTAGAATGGGCATCATCAGAAAATCTACAAACAACAAATGCTGGAGAGGGTGTGGAGAAAAGGGAACCCTCTTGCACTGTTGGTGGGAATGTAAATTGGTACAGCCACTATGGAGAACAATATGGAGGTTCCTTCAAAAACTAAAAATAGAATTACCATATGACCCAGCAATCCCACTACTGGGCATATACCCAGAGAAAACTGTAATTCAAAAAGACACATGCACCCGAGTGTTCGTTGCAGCACTATTTACAATAGCCAGGTCATGGAAGCAACCTAGATGCCCATCAACAGATGAATGGATAAAGAAGTTGGGGTACATATATACAATGGAATATTACTCAGCCATAAAAAGGAATGAAATTGAGTCATTTGTTGAGACGTGGATGGATCTAGAGACTGTCATACAGAGTGAAGTAAGTCAGAAAGAGAAAAACAAATATTGTATAGTAACGCATGTATGTGGAACCTAGAAAAATGGTACAGATGAGCCGGTTTGCAGGGCAGAGGTTGAGACACAGATGTAGAGAACGGACATATGGACACCAAGGGGGGAAAACTGCGGTGGGGTGGGGATGGTGGTGTGTTGAATTGGGCGATTGGGATTGACAATGTATACACTGATGTGTATAAAATTGATGCCCAATAAGAACCTGCAGTATAAAAAAACAAACAAACAAAACAACTAATACTAAACTTTCATTGGGTTATTTGTATGGAAATATGTTAATATAAATGTTTCAGACATTACATGAAATTTCTAAAAATCTTATATGTTCTGGTATAATGTTATAAGTCATAATCCTAGTTATTACTTTAAAATGTATATCTCAGAAATAACTAATTTTCTTGTCAACTGCATTATTATGGACTTTCATCAAATCTTTAACCGTGGTCATTTTTAAGTCTTTTGTCATTTACAGACAGTTCTGGGTGTACTCTGATGCTTTTGCAAATATGTTCCTATAAAAGGGTTTCATCTTCAAGAAATTCATGGAAAAGACTCTGACAAGTACAGGTTTCTGGTAACTGACTGTACTGCTGAACTGAATGAATAAGTATTTTCAGAACTCTAATGAAAAGCTGACGAACTCATAAAAGTGCTAACAAAAGATCAAGATGAAAAAAAAATTAATTACATGGGACTGAGTGAACTGATGAGGATGAGTATAATTTTTGTGACTTTCTGTTTGAATTAAAGAAAAAAAATCCCACAAGGACTCAGAGGCAAAGAATATACAAATCAATTTTCACTGCAAAGTAAAGGAGCTGTTACAGTGGAGGATTACTGGACTGAATGTCAATATTATGACATAGTATGAGTGTGTTTCATGTGTGGTAATTGCAATCATTGTTGTTTTTGTTGTGGGCATCCATGTACAATGCTTGCTGTCAGTCTATTTACCTCTTGTAAAAATAAAATACAGTGTGTGTGTGTGAAAAAAAAAGTGAGTGGATGAGTACTGTAGATAGTAAAGAGAACAGCAATTCAGGTAAAGGGAACAGCAAGTGAAAATGTCTGCCTACTATACTTGTTGAACATCAAGGACTAAAGAGTATAAGGTGTTTGGAAAAGAGTGAGCAAGGAGTAGAGGTAGAGGAGATGAGATCAAATATATAATGTGGAGGGTAATCATGTAGCAACTTTCCAGCATTTTAAGAACTTCAGCTTCAACTATAATGAAGGGGAAGACACTGAAGTCACATAATTCTTCTGACTTAGATTCTCAAAGGGTTCTCTGGCCACTGTGTTAAGGACACATTTCAGAGGGATAATAATTAAGATGACAGACAACGAAATCTTAATCCTGAGTGATAATAGTGGAGAAATCGAGAAACTGTCAAATTCTGGTTCTATCTCAAAGATAGGGCCGACACATTTTGCTTCTGTATTGGATGTGAAAGGAGAGAGAAAGGAAAAAGTCAAAGATGAATCACATTTTGTAACTGAGCACCAGGAAGAATGGAGCTGCCCTTTTCTGCTTTGGAAAGTCTACAGGAAAAGCATGAGTGACTATGTGTGTATTTGATTGCAAGGTATATTAAGTTTGGGATGTCTATTAAATGACAAAACAGAGATATTCTGTTAGTAAGCAGTCTTGTTAGGTGGACCCAGTCCATAAAGGACAACCATCAACCTACCTAATCTGCTCAATTTGAAGACCCATAAAGGACTTTGGGGCATTAGTGTGAAGAGGGCTTCCTTTTGCGTTTGTGTGTATGTGTGTTATTTGCTTTGACACTGTGGTTAGGCTAAAGTAGCACTATTCTGGGCTTTCATCTTTGGCAACTTTTTTCTCACCAAGAAGCTTTTTTATTGGGTTGACGCCAAATGAATATTTGCTTGATTCATGTCCTGATTCTTTAACTATTTTCCTAGTTTGGACAGCCACAAATTTGGTTAGTATTTGTTCATTTCACCCTTCAACGCGGACACACTTGAAGCGAAGTGAACTCCCACCACACTGATGGTAGACTCCATCTGAGCATGCTCAAAAGAGCACAGAAGGTTGTCCACGGGGAGGGTACTATCAGAGGCTGATTGACAGTATCTGTGTTGTAGACCAACTTAAGGGCAAACACATATGGTTCTTACGCTTTCCTGCTCCTGATAATAAGCAATGGCAGGCTCTGGATCACAATGTTTGAACCCAGCAGGAATAGTTTTGCACTCTATGTGGCATGACTATGATAAGGGGGTCTATATCTTATCTATCATGTATCTTCTTTTTTATGCTACACAAATACAAGGCTGTCACTTTCTGAGACAATAAACTTTCTCTGGCTGTGGCAGATTCAAAGCAGATGCCAAGTTAGGAACATTTCTGAATTAGGTGATTTGGGTTCCTTGACCAGGTGAAAAAAACAAAACAAAACTGTTTTTCTTCTTGGTTTCACATTTAAACAATATGAGTTAGTCTAAACTATATGACCAAAAAATAGAACTACTAAAATAACAGGCCCTTATCATTATTATTTTGATATAATAAATAATAGAGGGGTATTGTTTTACTAATAATTACCAGCATTTAGTAACGACAAGCCAAACATTAAGCCTTTAGGAAATTTGTGAACTCCTTCATTTCTTACAATAACTCTGTCAGATTGGTTACCAGTATTTATCACCATTGATGAAGAAACTCAGTTTCAGAGGAAGACACTGAGGCACAGAGAGGTTAAATGTAACTTGTCCATAATTGCCCTAGCTGCTATGCTAGTCTGCTTCATCAACCACTATCACCACTATCACATTTCTTTAATTGGACTTTAGATTCAGATAAACAATTTTTCCTGGTTGCAAGGAAATCATTTAACAAGCCCAGATTGCAATGCTTGAAATGCAAGTCTGAGCCCAAATCTGAGAACCCTAAACCATGTGATCACTAAAAATACTGAGTATCAATTCTGAGCCTTCTAATATGAGTTTGCATTTAAAATAACAGGTCCTATTAGGAATAAGTGTACAAATGGCATTCTAGGAGGGAATATATCCAACAGGTGTTTTAAATTCCTTTAGTGGCAATGAAAAAGTATGAAGGCATTTCCTGCAATACTAAATGAGCTGATTTCCTTTTGGTGGGTAAACACTGAACTTTGTATACAAAACTTAACCTGAAAGTATTTTCTAAGTATCTTGCTATTACTCTACTCAAAGTTAGCCTTGTTATCTCCTTTACAAACAAGAATGGTAAGACACAGTCTCAGTCAGTATAGTACGGATAAATCATTTGCAGTCTTGGGGAAACTTGTACCTTAACGAGTGTCTTCAATTTGGGGAAGACGGGAATTCACAATTGCCATTCTCTAAGCATATTATTGACATATAAACTAACTCCAGCAAAAGAAACCTATAGTTAGGTAGATCCTTTCATAAAGTGACGCAGTCACTCAGGAATACTTTATAACCTAAAACGACTGGACAGTCAGTAACCAATGAATTATCCTAATGCTGATTCATCTGAGAGGTCCTTTATTCCAATGATTTTCGCTGCTATCCTTCTCTTTTCCTTTTGGGACTAAGACCTATGCATAAAGTCTTACTTACTCTAAGGTTCACCTTGTACCTCTCCTGTCATACAACTTGTCACTTTCCCCATCATATGCCACCAAATGCCAAAAAGAAATCTGAGTACTCTGCGGTCATGGCACAGGTATTTCTAAAGAGATGAACACCTGTTCAAAAATCACTAATCCGAGAATAAATATATGGGGAAATGACCTGGGGACATGACTGGAATCAGCTGAAACTGTGAGAGGCCAGCAGGGCAGATATGTGTGCCTGTATGTGCCTTAAAGAATAATGTTCTCTATGAGAAAAAATGCTTTATTGCCCCAAACTTTAATCCAATTAATATCTGGGAATATATTTCAAGACCACTTGTATATATGTGTATGTACATAATGTTAGCATTGTATATTATTTGTGTTATGTTCTCCCTTCTATTCATGGGAACATGTTGCCTTTAAAGTTTAACCTTTCTTGTTGATTTTGCACATGGATGAAGGTTCACACAGTAAGATAAGTTCAAGGATTTCTTTCTCCAATATCATGAATTCCTATTACTTAATTTCTTTATGATAGATTTTCAGATGACAGTCCAAGATAGTTCTGCCAATGGAAATCACAGGACTACCAAATATGGAAAAGACTTTGGAACACTTACAGTGTGTTTTCATGGTCTGCATCAGAATTCTACAGAAGGCTTTTGGTTGAATTGGCAGTGAAATGAGAATGGAAAGTTAGTGTATCAGTTACTTTTCAGTGTGGTATTTTTTCTTTTCTACTATTCTACTATGTATTAGAAATTATGTAAAAATCAGGAGAAGAGAAATGGTTAAGAAAAAGTATGATCTGTCATGTTAAAGACATTTGGCACTTACCTAGACTCACAGGTAACATGAGAGAACATGAGAGCTGGCTTGTGAGAACTAACCTTGTTCCAATTCCCTCACTGTCTTGATGAAAAGCTTTGAGGCTCAAAGAAGGAAGTGACCCTGCCAGAAGCATACCATGAATCAGTGATGAAAGGGAGACTCCTTGGCTTCTGTAGAGCCATGCCTCTGTGCACAAGGTATTAAAGAAGCATTAATTAAATGCCCCTTTACCTAACAACGTGGAGCTTAATCATAAGGTTTGGGCTTCTTGTCTCTTCTTTTGCTTTCTATTTTACATCCTTGGGGGCCTTAATTTTTAGTTGCTCTCTTGAACTGGATTTACAAGACATTTATTTTCATTAGCCCTTATTGTTTTGGATTGTAGGTTGAATTTTTACGAAGTTGGGGAAGGATACTGAGCTGCCAAAAGTTAACAGATTATTGGCAAAGAGATAAAAATAATTATAATGCCAATTTCCCTGGGTATTCCCCGTGTACTTTAGGGGTAAAAATAGTATTTGTAAAGTGATTTCAAAATGTGCAAATATTACCTGTGGGACATAACCTACTGGTTAAGAGCACTAACTCTGAAATTAATTTGCCTGGATCTTTTTTCCCCAGCTCCACCACTTATTAGTGGTGGGACTTCAGGAGTGTTACTTCTTTGTGTTTCGCTTCCTCTTTGAAAAACAAGGGCTTAATAACCTCACCCATTTTACAGAGCTGTGGTGTGGAGTTAATACAGGTAGAGTGCTTAGGAATCCATGCCACTCTTAAGGCTTTTAAAATCAATCTTACTATTTTTGTTACTACTATTATTATTTTGTTAGCTGTCCTTGAAAAAGTTTGCCAGCAGTACTCACTTGCTTTTCTTTTTGTTGTATATTCTCTACATCCCACTTAAGCATTCTACCAAACACGAAAAGGCTCTTTTCAGATATTTTACACCTCTTTACTTGTTTGTCACAGCAAAAGTAAAAGGAGTGTGGCTCCCCTTGATCGAACAAACCAGAACTTTGGTTTTCTCCCATTCACACACATTGGTGAACAGATGTGAAAAAACGACTCCATGGGGCTTTCAGTCTGGAGCCAAACATCCAGGCTCTGTGTAACTCGACACTATTATGCACACATGTTGTTCCCTTAGGACCCAAAAGAATCTCAACTAAGCCCATCATTATTTCAGGAATATGAAGAATGCTTTTTATGAAGTAGCTGAACATAACAGAAACACAAGAAAAGGCAGAGGTGTTTCGTATCACAACTTTTCGAGAAATGCTCAGAGCTCTAAGATGTAGCTGACAATTCCCCCATCAGCTAATGTTTTCAAAATTACCATAAATTTCACCATAAATACATTTTTTCAGCAATGGCAATAACGCGGTGACTATACCGCTCAATTCCTCACAGTGTCAGCATTAAATGCATTAAAAGGGTAAGTTAAAATAGCTGTCTGATTGCTTCTGACATAACCCCGAGATCTCTTTTATTTCTGTACTCCATCAATTATAATGTGGAACATTAACACAAATTATTTCTAAACACTAACAAGCAATGTAGCAACAAGTGGCAGACAATCAAGGGGAATTTTGCCATAGCACGGTGCTTATTTTGTTACAAGCAGGGATGCAAACCCAAAGGATGTAATATAGAGGAAACTCTGTCCTGTCTATTCTCTAGGAACTAGAACAAGGAGACTGAGAGAATATGATTCTGGGTAAATCAAACCGTTTTCTCCTATACAGCTGAATAATAGGGAGCAAACTCCCATGGAAGGTTGTGACCTGCTTGGAAGAAAGCTAGAAGGTTGCCCTGGCTAGGGTCTTTCATATACAGTTATTCAAGCTCAGACTTGATCATCTGTCAGGGATGCTACAGTGGGGAGAGTTTTGCCGTAGCTGTGAGACTCAGCAAGATCACTTCCAACTCTAAAACCTACAGTTTTAATTTAATCACCAACACCAGCCATCATTAAAAGCGACCTCAAATAACTCCAAATCTGTTCATCTACTCACATATTCTTTACACAGTCAACAGGCCTCGAGTGATTACTACATGCCAGACACAGTTCGAAGACACAGAATAAGGGATAAGAAAGGTAACAACCTCTGTCACTGTGGGGCTTGAGTTCCTTGGGAAGAAGTTCATTTAAATACAAAGAGACACCAAAGATAATATTTGTTTTGATTATTATTCTGTGAAAGAAGTAAGGTAATCTGATAAATTGGGACTGAGTTCGGCTAGTAGGACAATCAAGGAAAAAATATCTTTAAGAGATGAGTGCCAAAGCATAGAAAGGAATCATTTATGGACAATTTTTCTGGAAATAATATTTCCAAAACAGCAAATACAAAGGCCCTGAGGCAAGATGAAGCTTAACTACAATCAAGGAACAAAGAGAAGCTAAAAGGTTAGGTCAGGAGATAACCACACAAATTTACACCAGCTGGTCCCTAACTTCAAGTCTACGTGGATATATTCTTGAGGTGAGTTAGACATATATATCATCCAAAAAACAAAAAAAAGTTGACTCCAAAATTACCCTGGAAATTCTGAGTGAGACTCTTTACAAAGGCACAACCATATTAAAGATCACAGCCATCATTCTCCAAACTCCACTCTGGCCATCACTTGCAGGCATTTAACGGGGGTGTTTAATATCCTCTCTAAAATATTGGGCAGGAAGAACAAACATCCTAGCATGTCTGCACCGTGCACCTAGTGTCTCACAATTGAAAAGTAGCTGGAGCTCACCCTGCTGATGGCTTTTCCCGGTTTTTTTACCTTTTATTAAGAGTGCCATCTCTTTTAAGAACTGGGATATATTTTTTGAGGGAATTCAACTATAGGAAAATTCAACTGACAGAGATCATACTGTACTTGACTTTTCTGTTCTTTTTTACATTTATTTGTTGAGACAAGCGTCTGTTCTTAGCCTTTTTGTAATGGCTCTGTTAAATAGAACGGACACACAGTACACTGCACATACTTAAAGAACACAATTTAAGTTCTGAAATATGCATATACCCATGGAACTGCCAACACAATCAAGAAAAGGAACACATCCATCACTTGCAAGTGTTTTTATGCCTCATTCATAAAGCCCCTTTTTTTCCCCACATTCCACCCCTCCACATCCCCAAGTGACCACTGATATGCTTTCTATCGTTAGAGATGTGTTTGCAGTTTTCTAGAAATTTATATAAATGGATTCACACAGTGGGAACTCTTTTATCTGGCTTCTTTCACTCAATGTAATTATTTTGAGAGTAACTCATATTTTTGTGGGTATCAATAGTTAATCACTTTGTCTTGCTGAGTAGTGTTTCACTGTATGAGTATACCACAGTATGTTTATTCATTCGCCTGTTGATGGGTGCTCGAGGTTGTTACAATTCTGTCTATTAAAAATAAACATGCTATGATGATCCACGTACAAGTCTTTGTATCAACATATGCTTTCTTTTTCTTGCATAAATATCTAGGTGCAGGAAGGCTGGATCATATGGTAGGTGTATGTTCAACTTATAAAGAAACAGCCAAACTGTTGACTGAAGTAACTGTACCATTTTCCTTCCCACTAGCAGTGCAAAAGACTTCCAGTCCCTACACTGCCTCACCAGTACTTGGTGTGCTTGGACTTTTCTAATTTTAGCCATTCAATAGGTGTGTAGTGTCATCTCCTGGGGCTTTCATTTTCATTTAGATAATAATTCATTACATTGGGCAACTTCATGTGCTTATTTGCATCCGTACACCTCCTTGGCAGCATCTCTTTTTAAATATTTTTACCCATATTGTTAATTTAAAAAATTTTTTCTGATGACTGAGTTTTGAGAGTTCTATACGTGTTAGAGACACAAGTCTTTTCAGGTATATAATTTGTAAATATTTTCTTCCAACCTGTGGCTTTCCTTTTATTAATAATGGCTTCCAAAGATGAAACCCAATTTATCACTTTTTTTCATTTATGGATCTTGTTTTTGGTGTCATCTCTAGGAAATCTTTGCTTAACCCAAGGTCAAAAAGATTTTGTCCAAGTTTTAGAGATTTATGTTTTGATCTACATTTAGCTAATTCTTTATATGGTGTGAAGTAGGGATCAAAGGTCATACTTTTGCATATGGCTATCTATGCACAATATCCGTGTGCTATATACTTCCAGCACCATTTGTCAAGAAGACTATCCTTTCTCCTCAAAGTTGGCTTTGCAGCTCTGTTGAAAAATCAATTGTCCTTATATGTGTGGATATGTTTCTGGGATCTACATTCTATTTGACTGATGTATTATATCTGACTCTTGGTTATAATATATTCTTTCACTGATGTCTTTTCACTTGCTCATGTAAATAGTCTCCCAGTAATATAGCCTTACCATTTGACTGGACATACCTAGGTATACCTGAAATGCATTTGATAAATCGATGGATCTTGCACTCAAACTAGGGTTACTTTCCAAAAACACTTAAAATGTTGAGGTGTAAAAACGATGTATTCTACAGCCTTCCTGCCTCAACCAAGTGTATGTTAACACATCCCCATGAGCTATTTTGCATGTGTATGGGGCTGTAGAGTCTGGGGAGTATGAGAGTGGTATGTGCTGTCTATCCCAAAAGATCATCATACGAGGCAAAGGAAACATTAAGGAAATAGATAGGAATAGTCAAATGCCAAATGTTAAAATATTTCTCATGTGTTTTAAATATTTACATTGAGATAAATAAGCAAATTATTATAAAATAAAATACAAAACTTTAGAGAATATTTCAAAATGCTTTTTTTTTGCCAGATGCAACAAGATACTAGGAATAAATAGAGGAATTTTCTGGAACCAGCTTGTCTTTCCTTTTTTTATCACCATCGAGTGATGGGGTTGTATTTTATTCAGTGTATTGTACATGTGGGTGTGAATAAGATGGAACTTGTCTCAAAAAGAGAAGTGAGCAAAGAATATATGTTGTCAACTTGTCTAAAACATTTTTTCATGTTCTGACTCATTTTTCTTTGTATTGGCATTTCAAGGGATTTCGTTTTTTAATTTGACTATTAAAAAACCTTGGTAACTTCAGTGAAATCCCGTGAAGATAATATAAACAACTGGAATGGAAAATGAAAAGATGATAACAGCAACCAGCACTGTGATATTTCTTGTCAGTGTTCTTTACTATTTAGAATAGTAACAAATCCCATATTCATTTGACTTTTTGAACTTTGGCCTTTACTTTGGTGGAAGAAGTTCCTTTCACTTTGCTTATTATCTGTTTGCAATGAAAAACAATTAATGACCATACTTTGATATGATCATCTTAGAGTTGTTTAGAGGGAGGATAGTTATGCAACTATTTATATATCTATGGGTTCAAGGAAGTTTAAAGTCTTGATATTTGAATCCCGTGGAATGTAGCCTCCTTTCCCACAGGGAAATGAACATATACATGTACTTAATGTAGTTTAAAATAAAGCAATACCTGTTCGTAGAGGCACCTTCTATTCCAGGCATGTTTAGGTATAGGGAAGGGGAACAAGGGCTATAAAACATAATTCTTGTCTATAAGGAGTTTACAGTTTAGGGGGGTTGAGGGCACTCAATGACTCAACGGGGATGAGCCTGATGCAGCTGGCTACAAGGTCACCCTTGGATAAACTCTGCTTTAGGAAAGACCAGCCTACTCTTATTCTGTTAAACTCTTTAATGCGGTGTCCAATAAACCTGAATATCAAGCTCAAACGCCACTTTAGAAATGTTTCCAGGGGTGCTAACAGCCAACAAGTTAATATGATTCCTACACACTTGACACAACTCACCAGAGGTCTTGAATTCGGTGAGCATATTGACCTCCTTTAAGAAAGATCACCATTGAAACTTCGAATGCTAAGTTCTAAGAGAATGAAGTAAGTAATAAGTGATATTCAGCTTCAGAGGTGGAAGAGAAAAGAGGTCTCACCTTGAGTAGAACATGTTGTTGGATTCTCCAAAGTGGCAAACAATAAGGAGAACACTAACCAACTAAGACTCTGAATAAGTTGAGAATTAACATGAAAGCCTAAGATGGAGGTCAAAATGTCCCCTAGATTGAAGGATACACTTAGGCTGAAAGGGAAACGATTGAAAGAGATGTAGAAAATGCTAAATATTTCACAAAAAATTTATTAGAACTAATAAAACAACTTAGCAAAGTTTGTTTGCAGAATATGAAATCAACATATACGCATCACTTGCATTTCTGCACATTAGCAATGAACAATCCGAAAAAGAAATTAGGAGAACAATTCCATTTACAATAGCATCAAAAAGAATAAAATACTTAGGAATAAGCTTAACCAAAGACATGAAAGACTTGTACACTGAAACCTACAGTGTTACTGAAAGAAATTAAGGAAGCCATAAATAAATGGAAAGACATCTCATGTTCATGAACTATTGTTAAAATGTCCATATTACACAGAGCTATCTGCAGATTTAATGCAATGCCTATCAAAATCCCCTATTTTTGCAGAAATAGAAGAAACGGCTCCAAAATTGATATGGGACCACAAAGGACCCTCAATAACCAAAGCAAACTTGAAGACCTCACACTTTCTTTTGAAATGAAGTTTTCTTGTTATTGTGGGTTAAAAATCCAAAGTCCTAAATGTCCATAAATTATCCTCCTAAATTTACATTTTGGTTCATTCTCAGTGACAGGGCTTTCAGTGCCTGAGTGGCATTGAGGGCTCCTTCAATATCTCTAGCTTGGACTTCTGTCACTGACATGGTGTGGGCATCTCAGAGCCTTGACTCTTTTACCAGTTGATCAAGTCCCGCATGAACCATGCTCAGAAGGGCCCCACGCTTGCTTGCTTTCATGCTCTGCTATTGCTGTCTTGAAATTCTTAATGATTTTATCTTTGAACTTACGTTTTGTAAGTAAAATTTATGGGACAATAAAATATACGCATGAGCAGAGGAGACATGTGCAATATGTGTGTCTGCCACCATTCCTGCTGCCCCATTCCCATCTAGTTTTCACCCTGCTTATGGTGTGCTTTCCATGACATGCTTATTTGGTACCCATTTGGAGTCTTACTGAGTTCCACCAGAATTCTGTGCTACTGGTCACATCCAAGACTAAGTGAAGGTGTTAACAGCTCCGGGAGGCCATGCTTTCCATCTGAATCTGAACTTACTTCTAACACAGAAAGAAAGCAGTTGTTTTTTAAGAAACAAGAATGTCCAAGGAATCTTATCATATCCTTTCTTACTCTTGTCACTTCCCAATATTAGCCAAACACTTCTGCTGAAAAAGATGACATATATGAAAAAGAGAAGAGAGAACAACCCATAGAACCCATTTAGGGCTCACCCTAATCTAGTATGATGTCATCTTATCTCGATTCTATCTGAAAAAAGAATTTACTTGGGCACATTCACAGGTTCCAGGTGAACATGAATTTGGGGAGGACACTATGCACCCCAGTGCAAATACTTTCAACAACACTTTTTCTTTGCAGTTTGAACAAGAGGCACTATAGTTTCATTTTGCACTGGAGCCCACACATTATGTCACTTTTTACTGTTAGAGCCCATGTTGGAAAAAGGGGCTTCATGAGACAGCCAAGTGAGTCTGTCAACTGAATTCTAGAATTATCCAGACTTACACACTTTGTTGCAGCAAGTTGGTTCCAGGCAAACCCATGTGAAAGGGGCGTGTCCACAGTGGAGCAGAGAACTTTTGTCTATCACCACTCCCAAGATGAAGGAAAGAAGAGCTTAGCAAAGCATGGCCAGTTATTCTTCCTAACTTTGCCAGTCAAGTAGGTCACCTCACCCAGCCAGTGTCAGTGAATATAAGAGCAGGGAAGTTAAAAGTTATACTAATCAAATTCCCTTCACATGGAGGTACCATTAGGAACGAGAAGGGAAATTGTCACTAATGCTTCCCTGGTTTTTTCAATCTCTTAACCCACTCAACTATGCCTTTAAGCCTGTAATTAAGGGAATATCGCTCTCCCTTCAGGAAAAAGAATAGACCTTTATCAGGACAGTCCTGCTCACACTTTTATGGGGCTACTCATTTGAGTGGCCTCCGGGAACTGCTGGTGGACGACTTAGAGTTTCATCCCAGAAGTCTCTGATATGGGTGAGAAATTGCATTAATTTAAATTAACTCCAGGGCTACTCATATCCAATGATCAGAAGCAACTTTTTGTTCTACCAGCCATCCACAGCACAGCTAACCACAGAAAGTTGATGAGGTTAAATGACACACTAAGGTTAAATACATAAAAGCATCCAGTAATACAATTCAGAAATCATAGAAATGTTGCAAATTTGAAAGTACACCTTTGCCAGTGTCAAATTCTTCACAGACAAATTAAAAGGGCACACATTAAAGTATTAAAGCCCAACTTTGAAATCAAGTGTCCTTGTTACTGTGGGTTAAAAATCCAAAGTCTTAAATGTCCATAAACAATCCTCCCAAATGTACATTTGGTTCATTCTCAGTGACAGGGCTTTAACTGCCTGAATGGGACTGAGGGCTCCTTCAGTATCTGTAGCTTGGACTTCTGTCACTGACACGGGTGTGGGTCTCTTAGGGCCTTGGCTGTTTTATCAGTTTATCAAGTCTCTCATGAACCATGCTTTTAAAGAGTCTAAAGAGTTCCTAAGATACAATTTGATTTTACAGCACTATCCCCCAAATTTAAAAACAATCTCAAAAGCAAGCCAATCCCCCACTCCTAGAAGAGTGAAACTAGGCACATTTTTGTTCCCAGAATCCAGTACAGAATTCGACCAAAGAACATAGCAGAAACTCAATGGTATTTGAGAGAAAGATAAAGTCTCTTTCGTTTTAGCCTCACTAGGATGTCCATTAGTCTATGCCATTTATTTGAAATTTCTGACCTGCCAACTTCGAACCAGGAGGAATCTTTTAGCCTGACGTTGATTTATCACTATGAATTTGCCATGTGCAGTGCACAGCCCTGAGCATCTGTCACACGTGGACTCTTGAGTTATCCTTCCTCATTGATGACCTTGTGGTTCACACTGCAGTACTGAACTGATTATGGCTTCTGTCGAGTGACATTACACCTCCAGTTCTGATGCGTAGATTTGACAGTCCTATGCCGCCATGGCCATTTTCACTGCCTCCTGCTATGGAACTGCGTAGACCAAAGGGCTTTAAGAGAACATTTTTTTCTCCAACATAATTGACAAATCCAGTGTCAGCTTGGGTCCACATGTAAAGGGATTCACTTGAGCCTACGGTAGACCATATGTGTCAATGCCGACAAGTTCTACACAACAGGTTTTCCTTACAACTGAGTCTTTGTCTCGGTCAAGCCTGCTTGGGAAAAACTGTACCTGAAGAGTAAGGCAAGGTGGACGGCTGCCTGAGACTTTCCTGCCCTGTAAACTCCTGCACACTCTCAAGTCAAGTGCCAGGTAAAGGTCTCTGTATACTAAAGACCCTCCAGGTGCCTTATTCATTCCGCTCCAGGTATTGCTCAGTCACCTGCAACTCCCTAACGCCCCTTTTCTTTATGTCAGACGTTTACTTAAGTGGCTCTAAAGAAACAGCCACTCTCTCACGCCATAAGCTGCAGTCATCAGCCGAAATCAAAGTATCTTACGGCTGGTATAGTGGGTTGGATGGTGGCCCCCAAAAGGATATATCCATGTCCTAATCCTTGACTGTTACCTCGTTTGAAAAAAAAGGTTTTGCAAATGTCATTAAGGATCTTGAGATGGGATTTCCATCCTATATTATCTGGATGGGTCCTAAATAGAATGACAATTGTCCTTATTATACAAGAAGGGCAGAGGGACATTTGAGACAGACAAAAGAGAAGATACAGACACAGAAAGGGGGTGATGTGAAGACAGAGACAAAAGCTGAGTGATGTGGCCTCAAGCCAAGGAAGCTGGCCGCCACCAGAAGCTGAAAGAGGCAGGGATAGAATCTCCCCTAGAGCATCTGTAGGGAGAGCAGCCTTGCTGACGCCTTGATGTCACACTTCCGGCCTCTACAACTGTGAGATAGTAAATTTCTATTGTGTTAAGCCTCCAAGTTGATTAGTCTCCCAGCAAGCACGGAGGACACTTATACAGCATGCATTAAACCTGTTCTAGGCTTCAGCAGTTTACTGCACAAACCTAAATATTTTCAAACAGTCAAAGGTCTCAACTTCCCACCATACATTAAAGACCAAGGCACTAGACTACCTTCCTTGGCAGTACCAAAATATTTTCCACATGGACATTTTCCTCTCCAAAATGCCTGCTCCTTTCTTTTTATTTCTCAGTGTTCCCAGGTAATGCACCAAATGTTAGGGTCTTTTCATTACCTTCCAGCAAGTACAATGCCTTAATTCCATTTGGTTTGGAATAAATTAGGAAATAAGAGAAAAGAGAAAAGATGGAGGGCCGAATATTCCTGTTACTGTGGATAACTCTGGCTTGAGAATCCAGTTTGAACTCAATGATCACATAACGGAACCCCAGAATTGGGCAGATTTATTAACTCGTAATACACAGAATGAGAGAAACAGTAGACACTCACACTCTCAAGGGAGAGAACAGAATTAGTCAAGGCAAGCATGCTCACTTAATTCTTTTCAAGCTTTCTATATAAGTCACTTGATCACCCTGGGGCAGAGTCAGTAAAGAAGCAGGGCTGAAATGACCCTAAGAGCTCTCTTGACGGGACTGAGACATCAGGAGCAGGAAAGGAACATTCCCTCACTCCCCATCACCACACCCCCAGCAGTAAAAAATGATCATCCACATTGACAATGTAAAAGAAATCAGAAACTACGCTAACTCTGATTCACTCTTAGTATACCAACAGCTAATCAGGAGCCTTGTACAAAAGCATCTTGATTAGTTGCTAATAAAACTCTTTAGAAGCAGACCCCTCCACATGCCTCAAAGGGAAGATGCAGACCTGTATGCTTCAGGATTTTCTCACCAAAACCCCACACAATTTCTTTACTATTCCAGCCAAGTATGGCCTAGCCCTACTCTTATCCCTGTTTTTCTTGGTTTAGTAATAAAGAAACATAGATGGAAATAAAGAAGAGATATCAGGTAGAAAGACATAAAATAGTGGGGAAAATAATATAAGTAAAGTCAAGTACCACCACCATTTACTATAAGTGAACTTTCAGCACCAACATTAATATTTTTTCCTGTTATATCTGTAAAGTGATAATAAGTAATATGTACATAACAATTTTCAATTTAATCAAATCTCATTTTTATAACTAACTACTTCACAACAAGTAACATGCTAAGGCAGCATCAATAGATGAAAAAAGGTAGTCCCTGGCCCCAAGGAATGTTGCCCAGGAGAACACAGAGATATGTAAAAAATACAATAACCTTTTTATGGGAAAATTTTTCCAAAGTATTGACAGCAGAGAATAGGGTCATTTTTTATCAACCCAATTTTAGCATAAAATAAATTAGAAAGCCGGCTGGGCCTTTGCTGCAAAACGTGGGCTCCCGAGTCTCAGTTCATGGTAATATATTAACCACTGCTTAGATTCTCGACTTTTGTATTGTTCAGTCATCTTTGCCTGCTATTTTGGGTGTTCTTTGTTAGTTACCCGGTGACTTGCTGCCAGAATATGCTTACAGAGATTTTACTGTCTCTCTCTAGATTCAGCAGTTTGAGAACGTTAAATGTGCCTTGCAAAGCTAAATCTGCTATGGGATATATAAGGCTGGTCTCTCATCAGTTGTAATTCTCTGGTAGTTGCATTGTTAAGAGGAGTCATCTATTATTCCACATACTACATTCCAGAAGAAGCTAAAGCAAGTGTTTAATGCATGCTTTCCAGGGCACAATACTGCACAGTCCCTAGAGTGTGATGACTTGGGACAGCTGCCCCAAGTCAATATTCAGGGGACCCAGCCATGCTGGCAGCTTGTCAGTGACTCAAGGAGCACCAGCTGGGGCCCTGTAACATGCTTGTACCACACTCACAGAGAAACAGTCTTTTTTATTAAAATAAATTTATTTATTTATTATTTATTTTTGGCTGCGTGGGGTGTTCGTTGCTACGCCTGAGCTTTCTCTAGCTATGGAGAGCGGGGGCTACTCTTTGTTGTGGTGCATGGGCTTTTCATTGTGGTGGTTTCTCTTGTTGTGAAGCCCAGGCTTTAGCCATGCGGGCTTCAGTAGTTGTGGCACGTGGGCTCAGTAGTTGTGGCACACGGGCTTAGTTGCTCTGCGGCATGTGGGATCTTCCCAGACTAGCGCTCAAACCCGTGTCCCCTGCATTGGTAGGCGGATTCTTAACAACTGCGCCACCAGGGAAGTCCTGAAAAACACTCTTAACTTGCCTCCCTTTCCTGGAGTCACCAGAATCACCACCTATTCCCTTTGTACCCCAGCATTCCCACCACAGAACAAGGTTAGTAGGTTACCTTCTGATATGAATTGTATCCTCCATGTGAAGCAGTTGTTTCCTACGTCTGTTTAGGACGCTTGCATTTTGATATTTTAATGATGTGATATCATTAAATTACATAAATAGATGAAATATGAAGACAAAGAAAAGATTTGTTTCTAGTGAACAAGTCAAAAGCTTCATAAAGTGTGAGTGATATAGCTGCAAAAGATTGTGGGAAAAACTCTAGAAGAATTCTGCACTCAGATCGCTTCCCCTTTATCTATAAGTTTTCATTCTCCTTTAAAGACACCTAAATCTCAGTTAATGTTATGGATGTTCTTTATTTAAGAGTGATGCCCTGTGCTCAAAAGCCTTGCTCCTATGTCAAAAGATTGGTCAACTTATATATGCTTGTTTTCAGTGAAACAAAATGCTTTTGGAAATTTTCATTTTTTGACTTGTTACTTTAACCTTCTTTTTAACAGAGCAACACATGCTCCTGAGGAATAAGTTGGCTTGAACTGTACATAAATTCAGCTCATCTCTACTTTCTGTTTCATCACAACAAATAAACAACTGTGCAGACTGCCCTTTCCTGCTGCCAAACTACAAACTGCCACTTTGTGATTTTGTTTTCACATCAAGGATACTCTTCAGCTTTAGCCAGATCCCCCCAAGCCATTTCCCTCTCACTTTCCAGATTAATTCTAGAGGAATGTGATCTATTCCTGCCCCCACAAACCTCACTGGGATGGTGCTAAGTTCATGTACACAGGGAATCCTCTGCTATTTACCCAAATCTCAAAAGCTCCCCTACCCATTGCCCCAGGCAATTCCCTAGTACAGCACCTGGGTCCTTCTCTTCTTTGCTTCAACCAGTGTTTATTGGGCACCTATCACATGTCAGGCTCAGCGCCAGGTACTAGGTGTGCTGCAGTGAATAAAATGTGTTTACTTTATATTGTCAACAACAGATATGTAGTATGCGCAGAAGAGCAGTAGCTACGTCTTTTTGTCTTTTTTTTTTTAATTGATAAATTGGTAAACGAATGAAGGAGAATTTCCGTAGCACTTTTGACTTGGGAAATTGTTAGTGTATGTCATTATGTATGCATTTAGATATGGTATGTATTTATTTGCATTTCTGTGGAAATTAAAAGGGCATGTAATACTTTAGTTTAACCCAGGGGCTAACAAACTTTTTCTGTAAGGGGGTCAGAGAGTAGATATTTTTGGTTTTGTGTCACAGGGTGTCTTTCACAACTACTAAAGTAAGTAAGCTGTGACAGCATAAAAACAGTCATCGATAATACATAAATGAATGGGAGTGGCTGGGTTCCAATACAATTTTATTTATAAAAACAGGCAGTAGCCCTAGTTTGCTGACCCCTGGAATCTATTAAAATACCTTACTGCTTCTCCTACTAGCAATTAAACTTGCTTAAGCCTCTTCCCTTTAAAAAAAAAAAAAAATCCAAGTCCCACATCACTGCAAGAAGTTGTCTTGGACACACCATCACTACCTCCCCACCTCTCATTCACCTCCAGTGCTAGACAGTCTGACCTCTGTGCTCACCGCCCACCGAAATTGCTCTTATCAAGGTCGCCAACAATCTCTGTGCTGCTAAATCCCTGAGAGTCTCCAGTCCTCTCTTTCTTACTCAATCTCTCCACAGCTTAGAACACAGCCGGCCACTCCCTCCTCCTGGAAACACTCTCCGCTCTTAGCTTCTGAAACCTCACAGGATTCGTTTTCCTTGTACAATAGTAGCCACTCTTTCTGCCATCAAAGGCTCCTTTTCCTCTTGACAAACTCTAAATGGCAGAGTTGCTCAGGCCTCCATCCTGGGTTCTGTTGTCTCTCCTTTGGGGACCTCATCCACTCTTTAGCTTCAAATGATATACTGAAAACTCCCACATTTATTTCTGCAGCCCACATCTTTCCCGCGTTCCTGCCTCACATATCCAACGGCCCTCTTGACATTTCAAATCTCTCAGGTGTCTTAAACATAAAGTGCTGAATAAATGAATGAGCTTCCCTGGTTGCCCAAGCAGAGCCCAGAGGCTAATCGCTAACCCCTCCCTTTTGCTCATCTCAAGCATTCCCCAAATGTAAGCCTTCTCTTTCCTACCCATCTCCTGAATCTTTCCCTGGCTCTCTATACCAAATTCCCAGACTACTACAGTTGCGTCTGGTGCTGAAATATTCAAATACTTCCATACTGGTTGCAAAGAGCTGCTAGTCTAAGCCCCGGTTGTGTTGGCCTCACCTCTGGGTTCCACCTGTCTATCCAGCCTGGCCCAGCAGAGAGACGTCTGCAGACCCTGCTCAGTGCTGAAGCTACCATCCATCCTGATGAGTTAATGCTCATGCCAAACTGATTGTTAAATATTTTAATATTACCTCTACCTAATAGCACTGTTACTAAAATATTCTGGCACTAGGAAATTCTTTCTCACCCAGTTCACTGGAAAAGCCATCCAGCTGATCTCCCTACCTCTTCCTTCTGCCTTGTTCATCTCCAGACTCTGCACAGCAGCCAGAATGATTTGTCTAAAATACAAGTTGATTGCATCTCTCCTCTACTTAAAACCTTTAAACATGGATAACCATCAAGATAAAACCCCAACAGCCAGACCTAAATAGACATCTCTCCAAAGAAGACATGCAGATGGCCAAGAGGCACGTGAAAAGCTGTTCTACATCACTCGTTATTCGAGAAATGCAAATCAAAACTACAATGAGCTATCACTTCACACCAGTCAGAAAGGGCATCATCAGAAAATCTACAAACAACAAATGCTGGAGATGGTGTGGAGAAAGGGGAACCCTCTTGCACTGTTGGTGGGAATGTAAATTGGTACAGCCACTATGGAGAGGAGTATGGAGGTTCCTTAAACAACTAAAAATAGAATTACCATATGGCCCAGCAATCCCACTACTGGGCATGTACCCAGAGAAAACCATAATTCAAAAAGACACACGCACCCCAATGTTCATTGCAGCGCTATTTACAATAGCCGGGTCATGGAAGCAACCTAAATGCCCATCGACAGACTAACGGATAAAGAAGATGTGCTACATATATACAACGGATATTACTCAGCCATACAAAGGAATGAAACTGGGTCATTTGTAGAGACGTGGATGGACCTAGAGACTGTCATACAGAGTGAAGTATGTCAGAACGAGAAAAGCAAAGATCATAAATTAACGCATATATGTGGAACCTAGAAAAATGGTACAGATGAACCAGTTTGCAAGGCAAAAATAGACACAGAGGTAGAGAACAAACGTATGGACACGCAGGGGGGAATGGGGGAGGGGGTGGTCGGATGAATTGGGAGGCTGGGATTGACATATATACACTAATAGGTATAAAATAGATAACTAATAAGAACCTGCTGTATAAAAAAAACAAAATTCAAAAAAAACCCCACAAAACCCACAACTCACTAATGAGGTTCATCAGGTCCTTCATGATCTGACCCTTTTTCATCCTGCAAATCTCACCTCCTCAGAGATGTCTCCTCTGAGCCCATCTTAAGCAGATTCTTCCTGTTACTCTCTCCTCACACCCATTTGTTTTCTTCATTGTATTGATTCCAATTTGACATTAGTGTTGATTTTTAAAAATCTTTTTCTCCTACTAAACTATTAGCTCCCTGAGGGCAGATACCATGTCTATCTTTTGCACTGATAGGCCGCTGGCCCCTGAATGTTTACGTTGATAAATCTGGCCCCCTGAATCCCTTTTAGCTTTGTTTTTCACCACTTTCTCCCTTGTAATCTGTAGTTTAGCTGTATGCACTCAACAAATATTCAATAATCATTTGATCACAAACTATTCTCAGTTCCTTCAACATTCCTTGTAATGGAATACTTTGCCTGGAATACTTTGCATCATTATGTCCTTTCCCCTGAACTCCTGCTTACCTTCCAGGTATCAACACTGTCATTACACCCTCCAGGACAGAACTCTTGATACTATAGTTAGTATCTAGTGCTTTCCTCACTAGATGGTAACCTTGTAGAAGGCAAGAACCGTTTGTGATTTTTCATAGTTGCATCTAAGGCACCTTGCTCAGTACCTAGCTAATATTTAGCAGACCAATTCAGCCCTAAAGCAGACACCCCAAGTCCTGAGAGGGAGTCAGTGAGTTTACATCCATTTGGGTGGCAATATACTATTTGTAAATGGGATATCTTCCCTCGAAGGTAAGGGTTTTTGCTTTCATGGGAAACATGGGAATTTTCCCATGAAAATTCACGGGAATGAATTTTCCCTTAGTGACATGCTTCTGTGATCTGCAGTGACTTCACCTGGAGCTCACTGTTTGGCTTTATGGGCAGAAAGTGGTTCTTAGTGGGAAGTACAAAATATAGGTTACTAAAAAGATCTTTAGTGAGACTGGGTTTTGTAATGTCTTAGAGGACATAACAAGATAGCAGTTTCCCTTCTTTGAAATATTTCTTTTTATATGTTCATCCTGAATTCAGTTAAAAAAACAATCTCTTTCCTCTGCTTGTTAATGGTGGTTTTCTGGTTTCATTCTTCTGGGCACATAAATATGTTATAATATGAACAAGCCAATGGTGTAATGAATTATTGCAGTCTTATTGTGCGAATGTTTTTACTAGAAATCTTGGGGGGAAAAAGCTATTCATGCTCTGCATTTTTAAATCATGCTAATGTGATTAGTCATTATGATCCTACTTACTCTTCATGATGGAGGCAAGATGTCTAAGCATCCAATGTACTTGTGAGGGGCCTGATTAGTACTTGAGACCCAATCAAGAAGCTGCTGATGAAGCTCACATAACACATTAAAAAGTTACTTAGGACAGAGGAGTTGATCGTTGCTTATGTAAGATTGTATAACAAATAAAATAAGTGTAAATTGTCCTAATGTACATTTTTATTCTTCCATGAGAATTTCAACTGCTACCATAACCTCCGAATATATTTTGCCAGGATATGTCCAGACCACTGTTTTTGTAATCAAAGTGTGAAAGTGACAGAGTAAGCTGCTATTATTGTTCAATAGGAAAATTCACACATCCACTAAA
Organism: Balaenoptera acutorostrata; assembly: GCF_949987535.1. Lineage (NCBI taxonomy): Eukaryota > Metazoa > Chordata > Mammalia > Artiodactyla > Balaenopteridae > Balaenoptera > Balaenoptera acutorostrata. The sequence continues at coordinate 31,369 of NW_026646805.1, read as the reverse complement.
CATCACTAAACAGGTGTTTTCAAAGCCCAGACTTCAAAATAGTTCACCCATTCTAGCATTTTGATCTTGTAATCAAGCAAAATGAAAAACAGAAGAGACACATTTTGGTTGATTATTATCCTGTCAAATCAGATTGTTCCTGTTATTGTCTTACACAAACACCAAGCTCAGAGGGAGAAGTGGGGAGCAGGGAGAAAACTATGGGTGTGTGTGAGAAGAGAGAAAAGATGGTTTTAGAATCTTAAATGAGTCCAATAAATGGAAGACTTGATTAACAATGTCAGAAACAAAAGTCAGTAGAAAAAGGAGTGTAACACTTTACATTCAGTTTTTTAAAAGACTTTTTTTAGGAGTAGAACCCTCTTTTCAGAAGGAATCTTATGAAGAATCACAAATATATAAAACAGATAGGAAGAATATTTTTAGTAAACATTGTATTAGTTCAGATTTATCATATTTATTCAAATTCAATGTAAAAACAAACCTGTTGTGATGAATGCCAAAAATTAAAATTAGGGGATTAATGACAATTATCTTACGTGAGCTTCAGCAACCAATTGATTTCTGTGATTTCTTACTTCTTGCATATTATCAAGATTTTTCTTGATTACAATGATAAACTGTTGGAAATGGTAAAAAATAGAGTTTTTAAACAAGTTGCCTTGTGATCTAAGGATACCATTCCATTTCTAAGTAACAAGGGGGAGCTTCATTTGTTCTGAGGGCTGTACCAAGAGAGTTAACCTGAAGAGGCCAGTAAGCATGTTGTTGGCCTCTACTGTAGTAACATTTTGTATGTGACACCCTTGAATATGCCTTTTTAAAAAAATATATAGTTTTGTAGTAGTTAAAAATTAAGTAAAATTTGATAATGGCCATTCTGACTGGTGTGAGGTGATACCTCATTGCAGTTTTGATTTGCATTTCTCTAATGATTAGTGATGTTGAGCATCCTTTCATGTGTTTATTGGCAATCTGTATATCTTCTTGGAGAAATGTCTATTTAGGTCTTCTGCCCATATTTTGGATTGGGTTGTTTGTTTTTTGATATTGAGCTGCATGACTTGCTTGTATATTTTGGAGATTAATCTTTTGTCAGTTGCTTCATTTGCAAATATTTTCTCCCATTCTGAGGGTTGTCTTTTTGTCTTGTTTATGGTTTCCTTTGCTGTGCAAGAGCTTTGAAGTTTCATTAGGTCCCATTTGTTTATTTTTGTTTTTCTTTCCATTTCTCTAGGAGGTGGGTCAAAAGGATCTTGCTGTGATTTATTTCATTGATTGTTCTGCCTATGTTTTCCTCTAAGAGGTTTATAGAGTGTCTGGCCTTACATTTTAGGTCTTTAATCCATTTTGAGTTTATTTTTGTATATGGTGTTAGGGAGTGTTCTAATTTCATACTTTTACATATAGCTGTCCAGTTTTCCCAGCACCACTTATTGAAGAGGCTGTCTTTTCTCTATTGTATATTCTTGCCTCCTTTATCAAAGATAAGGTGACCATATGTGCGTGGGTTTATCTCTGGGCTTGCTATCCTTTTACATTGATCTATATTTCTATTTCTGTGCCAGTACCATATTGTCTTAATTACTTATTGTCTTAATTGGAGCTTTGTAGTAGAGTCTGAAGTCAGGGCACTGATTCCGCCAGCTCTGTATTTTTTTATTTTTCTCGAGATAGCTTTGGCTATTTGGGGTCTTTTGTGTCTCAATACAAATTGTGAAACTTTTTCTTCTAGTTCTGGGAAAAATGCCACTGGTACTTTGATAGGGATTGCGTTGAATCTGTAGATTGCTTTGGGTAGTATAGTCATCTTCACAATGTTGATTCTCCCAATCCAAGAACATGGTATATCTCGCCATCTGTTTGTATCATCCTTAATTTCTTTCTTCAGTGTCTTATACTTTTCTGCATACAGGTCTTTGGTCTCCTTAGGTAGGTTTATTCCTAGGTATTTTATTCTTTTTGTTACAGTGGTAAATGGGAGTGTTTCCTTAATTTCTCTTTCAGATTTTTCATCATTAGTGTATATGAATGCAAGAGATTTCTGTGCCTTAATTTTGTATCCTTCTACTTTACCAAATTCATTGATTAGCGCTAGTAGTTTTCTGGTAGCATCTTTAGGCTTCTGTGTGTATAGTATCATGTTATCTGCAAACAGTGACAGCTTTACTTGTCTTCCGATTTGGATTCCTTTTGTTTCTTTTTCCTCTATGATTGCTGTGGCTAAAACCTCCAAAACTATGTTGAATAACAGTAGTGAGAGTGGGCAAGCTTGCCTTGTTCCTGATCTTAGAGGAAATGGTTTCAGTTTTTCACCATTGAGAACAATGTTGGCTGTGGGTTTGTCATATATGGCTTTTATTCTGTTGAGGTAGGTTCCCTCTATGCCTACTTTCTGGAGAGTTTTTTTTTTTTTAATTTTTTATTTATTTATGGCTGTGTTGGGTCTTCGTTTCTGTGCGAGGGCTTTCTCCAGCTGCGGCAAGCGGGGGTCACTCTTCACTGAAGTGCGCAGGCCCCTCACCATCGTGGCCTCCCTTGCTGGGGAGCACAGGCTCCAGACGCGCAGGCTCAGCAGTTGTGGCTCATGGGCCCAGCCGCTCCGTGGCATGTGGGATCCTCCCAGACCAGGGCTCGAACCCGCGTCCCCTGCATTGGCAGCAGACTCTCAACCACTGCGCCACCAGAGAAGCCCCCCTGGAGAGTTTTTTATCATAAATCGGTGTTGGATTTTGTCAAAAGCTTTTTCTGCACCTATTGAGATGATCATATGGTTTTTATCCTTCAATTTGTTAATATGGTGTATCACACGGATTGATTTGTGTATATTGAAGAATCCTTGCATTCCTGGGATAAACCCCACTTGATCATGGTGTACAATCCTTTTAATGTGTTGTTGCATTCTGTTTGCTAGTATTTTGTTGAGGATTTTTGCATCTATGTTCATCAGTGATATTGTCCTGTAGTTTTCTTTTTTTGTTAAATCTTTATCTGGGTTTGGTATCAGGGTGATGGTGGCCTTATAGAATGAGTTTGGGAGTGTTTCTCCCTCTGCTATATTTTGGAAGAGTTTGAGAAGGGCAGGTGTTAACTCTCCTCTAAATGTTTGATCGAATTCGCCTGTGAAGCCATCTGGTTCTGGGCTTTTGTTTGTTGGAAGATTTTTAATCACAGTTTCAATTTCATTACTTGTGATTGGTCTGTTCATATTTTCCATTTCTTCCTGGTTCAGTCTTGGAAGGTTATACCTTTTCTAAGAATTTGTCCATTTCTTCCAGGTTGTCCATTTTATTGGCATAGAGTTGCTCGTAGTAGTCTCTTAGGATGCTTTGTATTTCTGCGGTGTCTGTTGTAACTTCTCCTTTTTCATTTCTAATTTTATTGATTTAAGTCCTCTCCCTCTTTTTCTTGAGGAGTCTGGCTAATGGTTTATCAATTTTGTTTATCTTCTCAAAAAACCAGCTTTTAGTTTTATTGATCTTTGCTCGTTTCCTTCATTTCTTTTTCATTTATTTCTGCTCTGATCTTTATGATTTCTTTCCTTCTGTTAACTTTGGGTTTTGTTTGTTCTTCTTTCTCTAGTTCCTTTAGGTGTAAGGTTAGATTGTTTATTTGAGATTTTTCTTGTTTCTTGAGGTAGGCTTGTATAGCTATAAACTTCCCTCTAGAACTGCTTTTGCATCATCCCATAGGTTTTGGGCCATTGTGTTTTCATTGTCATTTGTCTCTAGGTATTTTTTTATTTCCTCTTTGATTTCTTCAGTGATGTCTTGGTTACTTAGTAACGTATTGTTTAGCCTCCATGTGTTTGTTTTTTTTACGTTTTGTTCCCTGTAATTCATTTCTAATCTCATAGGGTTGTGGTCAGAAAAGATGCTTGATATGATTTCAATTTTCTTAAATTTACTGAGGCTTGATTTGTGACCTAAGATGTGATCTATCTTGGAAAATGTTCCATGCACACTTGAGAAGAAAGTGTAATCTGCTGTTTTTGGATGGAATGTCCTATAAATATCAATTAAATCTATCTGGTCTATTGTGTCATTCAGAGCTTCTGTTTCCTTATTTATTTTCATTTTGGATGATCTGTCCATTGGTGTAAGTGAGGTGTTAAAGTCCCTCAGTATTATTGTGTTACTGTCGATTTCCTCTTTTATAGCTGTTAGCAGTTGCCTTATGTATTGAGGTGCTCCTATGTTGAGTGCATATATATTTATAATTGTTATATCTTCTTCTTGGATTGATACCTTGATCATTATGTAGTGTCCTTCCTTGTCTCTTGTAACATTCTTTATTTTAAAGTCTATTTTGTCTGATATGAGTATTACTACTCCAGCGTTCTTTTGGTTTCCATTTGCATGGAATACCTTTTTCCATCCCCTCACGTTCAGTCTGTATGTGTCCCTAGATCTGAAGTGGATCTCTTCTAGACAGCATATATACAGGTCTTGATTTTTAATCCATTCAGCCAGTCTATGTCTTTTGGTTGGAACATTTATTTTTAATTTTTTTAAAAGTATTAAAGAAAATAACGTTACTTAAAATTTTTTTTAATACATTTATTTATTTATTTACTTATTTTTGGCTGTGTTGGGTCTTTGTTTCTGTGCGAGGGCTTTCTCTAGTTGCGGCAAGTGGGAGCCACTCTGCATCACGGTGCGCGGGCCTCTCACTGTCGCGTCCTCTCTTGTTGCGGAGCACAGGCTCCAGACACGCAGGCTCAGTAGTTGTGGCTCACGGGCCTAGTTGCTCCGTGGCATGTGGGATCTTCCCAGACCAGGGCTCGAACCCATGTCCCCTGCATTGGCAGGCAGATTCTCAACCACTGCACCACCAGGGAAGCCCCATTATATAATATATACCACATCTTCTTCATCCATTCATCTGTTGATGGATACTTAGGTTGCTTCCATGTCTTGACTATTGTAAATAGTGCTGCTATGAACATTGGGGTACATGTATCTTTTCGAATTAGAGTTTTTGTCTTTTCTGGATATATACCCAGGAGTGGGATTGCTGGATCATATGGTAGCTCTATTTTTAGTTTTTTAAAGAACCTCCATACTGTTCTCCATAATGGCTGTACCAATTTACATTCCCACCAACAGTGTAGGAGGGTTCCCTTTTCTCCACACCCTCTCCAACATTTATTATTTGTAGACTTTTTGATGATGGCCATTCTGACTGGTGTGAGGTGATACCTCATCGTAATTATGATTTGCATTTCTCTAACAATTAGGCATGTTGAGCATCTTTTCATGTCCCTATTGGCCATCTGTATGTCTTCTTTGGAAAAATGTCTATTTAGGTCTTCTGCCCATTTTTTGATTGGGTTGTTTGTTTTTTTGTTATTGAGTTGTATGAGTGTCTGTATATTTTGGAAATTAAGCCTCTGTTGGTCACATCATTTGCAAATATTTTCTCCCATTCCATAGGTTGTCTTTTCATTTTCTTTATTGTTTCTTTTGCGGTGCAAAGCTTTTAAGTTTCATTAGGTCCCATTTGTTTATTTTTATTTATTTATTTTTTTTTCCACACACACACACTGTATTTTATTTTTACAAGAGATAGATAGACTGACACCAAGCATTGTACATGGATGACCACAACAAAAGCACCATTTGTTTATTTTTGATTTTATTTCTTTTGCCCCTAGAGAGATTGACCTAAGAAAACATTGGTATGATTTATGTCAGAAAATGTTTTGCCTATATTCTCTTCTACGAGTTTTATGGCGTCACATCTTATATTTAAGTCTTTAAGCCATTTCAAATTTAGTTTTGTGTATGGTGTGAGGGAGTGTTCTAACTTCATTGATTTACATGTGGCTGTCCAAGTTTCCCAACACCACTTGCTGAAGAGAACTGTCTTTTCTCCATTGTATATTCTTGCCTCCTTTGTCAAAGATATAATTGACCATAGGTGTGTGGGTTTATTTCTGGGCTCTCTATTCTGCTCTCTATTGATTCATATGCCTGTTTGTGTGCCAGTACCAAACTTTTATGACTACTGTAGCACTGCAGTATTGTGTGAAGTCTGGGAGGGTTATGGCTACACCTTTGTTCTTTTTCCTCAGGATTGCTTTGGCAATTCTGGGTCCTTTGTGGTTCCATATAAATTTTAGTATTATTTGTTATAATTCTGTGAAAAATGTCACGGGTAATATGACAGGGATCACATTAAATCTGTAGATTGCTCTGGGTAGTATGGACATTTTAATGATATTAATTCTTCCAATACAAGAGCCTGGGACACCTTTCCAATTCTTTGAATCACCTTCAGTTTCCTTAATCAATGTTTTATTGTTCTCAGCACATAAGTCTTTCACTTCCTTGGTCAGTTTTATTCCTAGGTATTTTTTTCTTTTTTGGATGTGATCTTAAATGGAATTTTTCTTTTACTTTCCCTTTCTGATATTTCACTGTTAATGTAAAGAAATGCAACGGATTTCTGGATGTTAATCTTGTACGCTGCTACCCTGCTTATTTGGTTTATCAGTTCTAATAGTTTTTGTGTGGAGTCTTTAGGGTTTTCTACATAAAGTATCATGTCATTTGCATATAATGACAATTTTACCTCTTCCCTTCCAATTTGGATACCTTTTATTTCTTTTTCTTGTCTGAATGGTGTGGCCAGGACTTCCGATACTGCATTGAATAGAAGTGGTGGCAGTGGGCATCCTTGTCTTGTTGCCAGATTTTACAGGGAAGGCTTTCAGCTTTTCACTGTTGAGTATTATAGTGGCTGTGGGTTTGTCATAAATAGCTTTTATTATGTTGAGATATATTCCTCCTATACCGTTTTTGGTGAGTTTTTTTTTTTTTTACCATGAATGAATGTTGAATTTTATCAAATGCTTTTTCGGCATCCATTGACATGAACATGTGATTTCTGTCTTCTCTTTTGTTGCTGTGGTGTTATCACAATGATTTGCATATGTTGAACATCCTGAATCCGTTTTGAGTTAATTTTTGTGTATGGTGTAAGACAGTGGCTCAGTTTCATTCTTTTGCATGTGGTTGTCCAGTTTTCCCAACACCATTTACTGAAGAGACTATCCTTTTCCCATTGTATATTCTTGGCTCCTTTGTCATAAATTAATTGACCATATATACGTGGGTTTAATTCTGGGCTCCCTATTCTGTTCCATTGATCTATGTGTCTGTTTTTATGCCTATACGGTTTTGATTACTACAGCTTTGTAACATAATTTCAGATCAGGGAGTATGATGCCTCCAGCTTTGTTCTTTCTCAGGATTGCTTTCGCTATGGGTCTTCTGTGGTTCCATTCAAATTGCAGAATTGTGTGAGTTCTGTGAAAATGCCATTGGAATTTTGATAGGGATTGCACTGAATCTGTAGATTGCGTTGAATAGTATGGAGATTTTAACAATATTTATACTTCCAATCCATGAGCATGAAATATCTTTCCACTTATTTGTTTCTTTAATTTATTTCATCAATGTCTTACAGTTTTCAGCATACAGGTCTTTCACCTTCTTGGTTAAATTTATTCCTAGATATTTTGTTATTTTTGATGCAACTGTAAATGAATTGTTTTCTTAATTTCTCTGATAGTTTGATATTAGTGTATAGAAATGCAACAGATTGCTGTATCTTGATTTTGTATCCTGCAAGTTTACCAAATTCATCTATTAATTCTAACAGTTTTCTGGTGGAGTCTTTAGGGTTTTCTATATATAGTAAATTGTCATTTGCAAATAGTGACAGTTTTAATTCTTCCTTTCCAATTTGGATGCATTTATTTATTTTTCTTCCCTAATTGCTCTGGGTGAGACTTCCAATACCATGTCAAATAAAAGTGGCAAGATTCGGCATCCCTGTCTTGTTCCTGATCGTAGAGGAAATGCTTTCAATTTTTCATCATTGAGCATGATGTTAGCTGTGGTCTTATCATATATGGCCTATATTATGTTGAGGTATGTTCTCTTTATACACACTTTGTTGAGAGATGTTGAATTTTGTCAAATGCTTTTTCTGCATCTATTGAGATGATTGTATAATTTTTATCCTTCATTTTGTTAATGTAGTGTACCATAATGACTGATTTGCACATGTTGGACCATCCTTGCATCCCTGGAATAAATCCCACTTGATCATGGTGTATGATCCTTTTAATGTATTGTTGAACTTGATTTGCTAATATTACACTGAGGACTTTTACATTGATGTTCATCAGGGATACTGGCCTGTAATTTTCTTTCTTGCGGTGTTACTTGTCCAGTTTTGGTGCACCAGCTCTTTAAAGCTTCTTCCCAAAGCAAGTCTCATGGCCACACTTAACTTCAAGTGGGCAGAGAAGTATAATCTTATCATATGCCAAGGAGAGAGGATGAGAATATTTGTTAACAGCTCTAATCATTACTATACCTGAGAAGTCAGAGGAAACACCTCTGATTATTACTCTATATTACTTTTATTGCTTGACCACTTTACAAAGAGCATATGTTACTTTATCATTTAAAAACACATTCACATGTAGATTTCATATCTGTCCATAGATGAAGATTTATACTTTGGACTGTGGGGTGAAAACTGAGGAAATGTTACTGTCTGATTATAGTAACCTTAACTACAAGTTCAATTTTAAGTGTCGGTAATAAACTTGTTTAAAAAAGGTTGTATCAGCAGGGTTAATGTAATAAAGTAACATCAAATTCTACAAATGGTTTTTAGTTTTTCTCTTAAGCTACACAGATTAGTCTAATAAACTGGCAATTATCCATCTCCCCATTGGCCTCAAAAATGTGAAGCTGTCTCTTTTAGTCCTCAGAATAAATATGTGTATGTGCAACCTGGGTATTATTAACTGCAATTTGTAAAAAAGGAAACTGAAGTGTGAGACACATAGCAGTTAATTCAATGGGCCATGATTTTCCCCCCAACACTTTATTTTAAAAATTCAAACAAATAGAATAGTTGAAAAAACTTCTCAGTGCATACTCAGAAAGCCAACACTTAGAATCTATATTTAACATTTTGCTTCGTTTGCTTCATCACATATATATTCATCTATCTATCATCTATTGATCTTATTTCTTATTCATTTCAAAGTAAGTTGCAGACAGCACTATCCTTCACCTCTAAACATCTTAATTAGATTTCGGTATTTATATTCTATATTTTAAAAGTTAAGTTATATATTAGAATGCACAAGTGTATACTTGCCTAAGTTCTAATACATACATCCACCCATGTAACCAAAATCTCTATCAAGATATACAACAATTCCATTATCCCAGAAAGTTCCCTCACATTGGGCCTTGATTTGAACACAAGATCTCTAAAGTCTCTAAAGTCCACAGTCTTTCCCACAACACTATGCTACTTCTTTTACAAAGGCCCAATGTATACATACATGAAGCAATAAGAATTCTATTTCTAACCCTCAATAATTAAGGTAGCTGAAATATGGAAATATGAAAAGTAGAAAATACTAGAGATTCCCTCCACTAAAAACAGACAGCCTAGGTATTTAATATCTGTAGCACAATGACTGTACCACTTTTTGTTTACTAATTTCCACTGAATAAATACAAATCTCTACTTCCTTCCCCAAGAGTTAAAGAATGAATCAAGGAGGTATGGACATGACAATAACAACCATCTCATATGTTCATCTCTTATACCTTCAATTAAACTAATAATGCTTCAGGGCAAGACCATTTCTTAGGCTTGTAAGGCAAGCACTAGGTCAAGTGCTACACACTTTAGTGATTACTATGAGAGGCAGGGAGGAACTGGAGAAAACACAAAACCTTTGGAATCAGCCAAATCTGGATTCAGATCTCTTCATATTTATTTAGCTATATAACCATGTACAAGTTAAACTTCTCTAAGCCTCAGTATATCATATGTAAAATGAGGCCTATATTTGGACTTCCTATCAATGTCAGGTTTCTCAAATAGACGATCTACATGCAGACCCAGGCAAGAGAAGCCCCTACCCTGGACCTCAGGCTTTTGGGGGAATTTTATGTAACAGTTTGTTAATTTAACTTAGTATGTATATGGTATGTAGGTCTACATTTATATTTGCTCCAGATCCTGCAGATGTTACAAATGGGCCTGCCTGTATCTGCTACTAATAACCTAACATGTGTATTGCCATATCCACTTTCAAATATTACCCTATTTAGTCATACAACATTACCATGAGTTAGGTTTCATTAATCCCCTTGTGCAGATAAAGAAAGAGATGTGGTGAAGAAACCTACCCAGCGCCCTTATCTTCTATCACCATATCACTCTCTTCTTAACTCCCAAATAGCTGAGCTTCCTTCTCTAACATATTATCAATATTTCACTCTCCAAGACAATATGCCCCTAATCCCTAAATCTACTCCCTATTTTCCATGACCTGTCGGTAGCACCTGATACTGTTAATAATTTTTCTTTTCTTAAAACAACTTTCCCTTTGGTTTCTAAGGCTAGACTATTTCATTTCTTCTCTTAGCTTTTGCTCTTTTTCTGTCTCCTCTTCTTAGAGTTTTGGTGAAGAATGAATAAGATCATGTTTTTGGAGAGTGTCAGCATAAAGCATATATTCAATAAGAGGTAGGGTTTCTTTTTAACCTAAAAAGAATAGCTACCATTTTTAAGAATGGTGTCAATTACTCTACTAGGTGATACACACACATGCACACACACTATTCCATTTATCCTAAAAGCACCATAAAATTGAAGTTCAGATTGGCTGACAAATTAACCTGTATTAGAAACCTGGCTCCAACAATTCCTAGGTTTAGGATACTAAGTCACTTAACTTCCCTGAGCTTCTGCTTCCCCATCGTGTAATTTTATAATGTTCTTGTGAGAATTAAATGAAACACAGGATATAAAAACACAAAGTACATGGTACACAGTCAGTAAATGTTAAACTCCTTTCTCTTCTTGTTGCTACCAGGTGAATACATTAATTTTTTATCCTTCCCTTGTGTGCATTTCTAAAAACTAAGTCCTTGATCTCTTGACCTTCTTTCTTTACTCTATACCTACACTCTGTCACACTTGGGAGTCCAACTCCTCCAGAAAGATAGTTTTGAATTATCTGTGACCATTTCTAAGTGGGCAGGCCCACATCTCTAAGTTTTGCTAGTACTTTCTGCTTGAGAATCCCACTGCATACCATCTCAAACTCTTCCTTTCCCTCACAAAGAATGGAAAGCAAAAGACTGGGAGTGGGTGACATAAAATGTTACACAGACAAAATTGATAGGATGCATGATAAAGAAGCTAATTTTATGGTTTCAAGCTTGCCTGAGAAAATTACAAAACTGGAGAAGATTCTCATAGATCATGTCTAAAGTTTTCTCCCCTTTTCCTCATTCTTCAGACATGAAACTCTAATCCTTCTATTTCCCTAACCCACAAAGCCAAAAATGTTCCCATTCCATTGAATTCCCTTACATTTAAATGCTCCATTCATCTAACACCTAATAATACTGTCTTCTATTACCAATTTTCTTACATTTACATCTTATCTTCCTAACTATGCTGTAAGTTCTTTAAGGCCAATAACCATCTCTTATACTTTTCGTATTCTTCATAATGCTAATCGACTACTGCTATAAAGATATGGTCAAGAATTCAGAAATTATAAATTAAGATGTTTTCACATCTTTTTCTGACATGGAAGGAAAACTTTTCAAGCCAAAAGCTGTGATCCACAAATAGAGAAGGTGTGACAAACAGGAAATTTTCTATTTCTCTCTCAAGGATTTTAGTTTTGGCTTTAAACAGAAAAAAAATCCTTTAACATATATTTCCTTAGCCATGTGTTAATACTTTATAAATTATTTCCAGGAACTGTACAAGCTTTTCTTCAAAAACTACTTATACCAGCATACCTTGGAGATACTGCAGGTTCGGTTCCAGACCACCACAATAAAGCAAATATCGCAATAAAGAGAGTCACACAAATTTTTGGTTTCCCAGTGCATATAAAATTTATGTTTATACTATTACTGCAGTCTATTAAAGTGTTCAAAGGCATTACATCCTAAAAAAACAATATACATACCTTAATTAAAAATACTTTATTGCTAAAAAATGCTAATCACCATCTGAGCCTTCAGCAAGTCATTATCTTTTTACAATAGTAACAACAAAGGTCACTGATGACGGATCACCATAACAAATATAATAATAATGAAAAAGTTTGAAATATTTAAAGAATTGCCAGAATGTGACAGAGAGACATAAAGTGAGCAAATGCTGTTGGAAAAAAGACGCCGATAGACTTGCTCCATGCAAGATTGCCAAAAACCTTCAATTTGTAAAAAAACACAATATCTGAGAAGCACGGTAAAGCAAAGCACAGTAAAACGAGAAATGCCTGTATTTTCTAATACAGTTACTAGTCATTAATTTCTGTAGGAAAATAATTCCTAAAACTATAAGTCTCAAAAACCACACAATGTAGACTGATGTGCTATTTATTAAATATTAAATAATTTTAAAACTTTCAAAACCGAGATGATAAAAATACTTAGTCTAAACTTTATTAAAAGAAATGGCTTTCTTCTTTGGTTGAATATATTTAATAACTGGGAAAATTTGATTAAATTAATTTTCTTTACTGTGATCAAAATAGAAGAACTGATTTTGATTTGCTTATTTTACCTGAGTAGCTTTATCTTTCATGCATGAAGGGTAATGAACATGAGGATCTCGTGGCCACTGTCCTGTGAGATAAGGTCGTATCCAAAGAAGAGGTTCGCCTTATTGTACCAGAGGTTCGAACTTGATGAGATTTTGGCCTGTCCACTCTAAAAAAGTGAAAAAAGATTAGATTAGTCACTAATGAATAAAGTAAAACTTAAAATTATTTAACCTTCATAGTTTGTAAAATATCACTCTGTGAATTTTCCCTACAATATTTATTTACCCTAATAGCCCTCCTGCATGATGTGATGAAATTTATAGACCCTCTCCCAGAGGAAAATACATTCACATATTAAATTTTGCACACACTTCCAGGGCTGTCACACCCTACAAAGCCCATCCATTTTAGAGACCTATTCTAAAACCTGTATATCATCTCCACTGCCATTACTTTAATTAAGACTTCATCATGTCTCAACTGCCAGTTTCCTAAATGCTATCTCTGCGTCCACCCTAACTAAATCTTACAGTGCCACCTCCCTCCACTGCTTAAAAAAATTTCCATGGTTATTCACTGCCTTTAACTTAAAGCCCATTATTTTTCACAGTTCAGCTCCCATATACATCAATACTTGATGTCTTGCTACTCCTCCATAAACCCATGTTAACTACGAAATGCCATACAAACTAACTGCAATTTCCCAAATGTAAAACGCTCACTTCTCTGCCTCTATACCTTCTATTATCTCCTGCACCTAAAATGTTCTCCTTCCCTGTTCACTTGACAAAAACTTATCTTCAAGATCAGCTCAGGTGTCACACTGCCTCTGTGAAACCTTTCCCAATGCTCTTCTTTTCTCCATCTCTGTCCTTTTTAAAGATATACGCACTCTCCTCTGCTTGCGTGGAGCCCTAAATTTGTCTTTCTTCCCCAACTAGAGCATAAGTTTGGTCCCTACAGATTGAAAAGAACTTGATGCTCAATACTTATGAATTGATTCACAGCTACACAAAAATAACATGTATTAAGAATCTTATATTTTAATTCAGCTTCCTCATTTATGGATGAAGAATTTGAAGCCCAGAGGGATAAACTTAAATTGTCCAATGAAACAGAACTGCTAACAGGTGATAGAGGTAAAAAGGAACCAAGATCTCCAGACATTCTACACAGTTCAATCAATCTACAGTAATAATCTACTTCTCCTCTCCATATAGGTACCATAGGTACCTCTGCTGAAAATTAAAATGATCATACTGAACTCTTTAGTTTCATTACAAAGAAACTATAAAGGATTTTTCATATATGCATCTCAATTAAGTTACTACTAATGTGCATTGAATAATCAAATCCAGTGGATTACAAGCACCAAGGCTCAGTCTTACTCAGAGTTATATCTCACATCAAACAAAATGTCTTGCACATTACAGAGGGCCAAGAAACATTTGTTATTGAATACTGTCCTTTAACTACCCTTCTGAAACCAAAATACAAAATTGGGCTTTTTAAATCGGAAAACAAAAGAAAATGCAGCATACTGTGAACTATCATATTATTTACATACAGTCGTCCTCAGTTCTGTGGGGGACTGGTTCTAGGACCCTCACGGATACCAGAATCTGAGGAAGCTCAAGTCCCTTACATTTGGCCATCCACCTCTCCGGGTTCCACATCCTTGGACACAGAGGGCTGGAGGGCCAACTTTATCTTACAACTGCAGTTCTGATTTCTTCTTTGACCCAAGAGTGTTAGAGAAGATCTGAAAATTACAAAATTTCCTTCCTATCTTTATTACTTAGCTCTCATTTTATTTTGCCATAGGCAGAGAGTCTAGGACAATCTATTTCTACTCTTTGGAATCACCTGAAATTTTATTTGTGACCAAAAATCATGGTCAATTTTCATAAATATTTCATGAGTCATGGAGAACACATATTTTCTGTTTTCAGAATAGTTATTTTTCTTGTATAGCAGCTGAAATAAAAATATAGAATATAGTAATAATAAAATTATTATCTTTATCTGTCATAGACTTAGAGAACTACTCAAGTTTCAAAACTACTCTTGAGATATAACAATTCTCTTTATCTCTTGCAATTTTTATCATTTAAATTTAGTTCTGGGGAATTCCCTGGCCGTCCAGTGGTTAGGACTCTGCACTTCCACTACAGGGGGCATGGGTTCAATCCCTGATCATCGGGGAACTAAGATCCCGCAAGCTGCGCCGTGTGGCCCAATACAAGAAACAAACAAAAAAAAGTTTATAGAAATTTAGTTCTGTATAATTTGGTTACATATTGATTCATGACATCATCATTATGGCTTATATGCTTCACCATTGTAGTCTGTTCCATTTATTACTTTTAAGCTCTGTCAAATTGAACATTATCACCCCTTTATGCTTTCCTTCTATTATAATGTATCTGGTTTGCCTATTCTTTTATTTTCAATTTCTTTCAATCATGCTGTTTAGGTGCTACTCTTGTATACTGTATGTAATTAGGCTTTTTGAAAAAACTTTAGAGTATGTCTTCTCCTTATAAAAGGTATGTTCATCCCACTTATATTTATTGTTATAACAAACTTGATTAAACCTGTCATAACTTTTTTCTTCCTCTTATAAATGCTTCCTTGCTACTTGTTTTCTATGTTTTACTGTTTACTTCTTTTTCCCTTCTTACCTTTTCCCCTACCATAGGTAATTTAGAAGATATGCAGATTGTTTTTAGTTCTATTACTAGGAGTTACTTCTATTAATTCTTTTAAATATTTTTTCTGGCTATAAAAGCAATATGCACAAATTTTAGCAACTTCAGGAAACACGGAAAATTAACATGTCTCTCATAATCTGATTTATAATAATTTGTTTAAAACTATTTAAAGTTACTTTACATTCCCTCCACCAAGAACAAAAAGACAAAAACAGTTTATCCCTTGAAAAAGAACATTTATAGCAATAAAAAAGGCCTACATAAAGGTCAGCCACAACCAGAAAATGAAAAGCCACTATATGCGAAATACTTGTGCCTGAACTTTAAACTGCTCCAAACTATTATGAAAGTTGTATGTAGTCTACTTATAGTTAGTAAAACTCCTGTTAACTTGGTGAATACGGATCATTTTTATGTTTTATAATAAGTATATAAAGAATCTATAAACAAATCGCTTGATACATATAATATTCTAATCTGTACTTTTTTATTACATTGTTAATCACTGGACCTTTGTCTATCCCTTTCAAAGGATCCCATTTCTCCCCTTAGTGTCCATTCTCTCTGATTAGCTACTGTCAGAACTGTGGTCTTTAAGTTATTTTGACTGAGTACTCCTAATAGTAAATAGCTAAGTATGCAGCAATATGTGCAGTTATTTATTTATAAATGAGGTATATATTATATGACTAATATGTTATATATAGTGTAAACCTAAGTAGAAATTTGCATATGATATAAAAAATAAAAATATGTATAAAAAAATGGAAGTTACATTTTCTTCCTGTATCTCATAAGTGGGTGGCCTTACTTCAGTGTGAAGACCACTGGGATAAGGGACTTTAAATTGGGTGCTCCCAAGTCCCAAGGACCAGTGGCAGTCATCAGCTTGGACTCTGAAAACCTAGGCTCCAACATTTGGTGTAGAAACTTTCACCTTGTGCTGAGTATCAGAGGGGGACATTCTTACCAACGAGAGAGCCAAGAAACAGATTTGGCAACCTTTTTCTGGGACAGCGCGGACCAGAACTTCTGGTGTCATTAAATTTATGAGTTTTCTTGTATTGTCCCTTAACCAAAAGGAGCTTTTGTACTTTTAAATGTTGTATAAATGTGTTATGTTGCGTGAGAGCCTGAGGTTTTTGAACTGGAAACTTCCTGAAATTTATATCTCCATGTGGTTACCATAAAGATAATGTAATAAAAGGGAAAAATATGAATTGGGTGCTAAATTCAATCTACAGATTGGCCAGTTAGCTCTAAGTCTATGATATACCGCTATTGCTTAATTGTGTTAAGAATGTGTAAACAAGCATCACACATTACCAATACCAAAATAACAAAAATGGTCTGCCTCAAACAGAAAGAATAAGGTAGAACAACATGATATCAATATCCTGTTATAAAATTCGCTCTACCAGGGACTTCCCTGGTGGCCTAGTAGGGGGGACTCTGCGCTCCCAATGCGGGGGGCCTGGGTTCGATCCCTGGTCGGGGAACTAGATCCCACATGCATGCCACAACTAAGAGTCCGCATGCCTCAAATGGGAGCCCACATACCGCAATGAGGATCCCGTGTGCCGCAACTAAGACCCAGCACAGCCGAGATAAATAATAAATAAATAAATATTAAAAAAAAATTCGCTCTACCAGTCATGATTTTTAAAAAAATTATAGTATATGAAGTAAATATACTTGAAAGGTTATATTTCAAACATATGCTTTAAAAGATTCTCACCATTGCTCACACAAGGAAAATTTCAAAGAAATGTAGTTGTTAGTAATTTCCACGTAAATTATTTGAAGGGTTAAAATTCAAAATAAGTTTAAAAATTGGCAAGGATAGTACTCTTCCAAGATATGATTAGCCATAATAACCCCACTTAACCAAGTATCAGTAGGGCCTTTTTTACCAACAGATTCATCATAAGCAGTGCGATTCTACTTTAACTTATTAAATAAGTTATTAAATAAGACGACTTATTCCTATTATCCAAACTATCATGGCAATGAGTTAGACTTTAACTGCCTCAACATCTAAGCCTTGATTCTCCCAAATTTTTATTTATTTAATTTGTGGTATTATTGCCTACCAATTCAGGTTTTACAATTTAGTGCAACAATAAAAATCAACACTGGTTTTGCATTATAGTAGTCCCCTCTTATCCTCACTTTCACTTTCCACAGTCAACCATGGTCTGAAAATATTAAATGGAAAATTCCAGAAATAATTCATAAGTTTAAGATTGGGGGGAAGAGTCAAGATGGCGGACTAGGAGCACATGGAATTCACGTCTCCACACAACTAGGGCACCTACCAGGCACCAGTGAGGGACCACAGACACCTAAGGGGAGGGGAGAAACCCCCAGTGACCAGGTAGGACGTGGGGCATGGGGGGAGTGAGAGGGGGAGAAGTGGAGGTGGGATGGGACTGGCGCCCGTAACGGGTGGCTGCCGGAGGGGAAGGGATCCCACCCCCAAAGGGGGAAATTGGGGGACCACTGGGAGGGCAGAGGATCAAAAGGGAGCATGGCCAGTTCTCCCCTGCCCACTTGGGCCCTCAGGAGCCTGCTGAGATCCCGGTCCTGATCCTCTGCCCATGAATGTCCCCTCCAGCTGCATGGGTCCTGA
The DNA here is from genome assembly GCF_949987535.1 of Balaenoptera acutorostrata. Classification (NCBI taxonomy): domain Eukaryota; kingdom Metazoa; phylum Chordata; class Mammalia; order Artiodactyla; family Balaenopteridae; genus Balaenoptera; species Balaenoptera acutorostrata. The sequence goes on along the minus strand of NW_026646805.1, from coordinate 13,398 downwards.
GGGAGTGGGAGGGAGGGAAGGGAAAGCAAAAGTAAAGGCCAGACCTACTGGACTCAAACCCCTGAGGGGTGGCTGGGGGAGGGGAGGAGTTCCTACACCCAGCAGGACACACCCACGGTTAGGGGTCCAGCGGGGACTGGGGAGACCCCGGGAGAGATGGGGAGTGGGGGCATGGAGGAATGGAAGGGAACGCGGCCAGTGCTTTCCCTGTCCACTTAGGCACCAGAGAGCCTGTTGGGCTCCTGGGCCTAATTCTCTGCCCTCAGAGCCTCCCTCCTGCTGTGCAGAGACCAAGCCCCATCCTTACACCCCCACCCAGGGCCCGACCTCTACACTCAGAGAACCCCTCCAATGAGCTGGGCCTAAACCGCACCCACACACCCTCACCCATGGCTTTGCCTCCAAACCCCAGAACTCCACACTCTGAAGGCCCTCCTTTGGATGTGCTGCCTCTCCCCTTCTGTAGGTCCTAAGTAGAGGCCCTGCCCGACACTTGAACATCACCCGCCCAGGCCCGGCCCCCAAGACCTTTTCTGGCTGCATGGGTCCTAAGCCTAGGCCCTGCCCCACCATAACCCCCACCAATGTCTAAGTTCCAACCCTGCCTAAACTCCGCCCCCCATAGCCAAGGCTTTTTTTTTTTTTTCCTTTTTTCCTCTTTTAGATTGGGTTTCTGTTTTACCTTGTTGATTAATTGTTCTTCATTGGGCTTCCCTGGTGGCGCAGTGGTTGAGAATCTGCCTGCTAATGCAGGAGACACGGGTTCGAGCCCTGGTCTGGGAAGATCCCACATGCCGCGGAGCAGCTGGGCCCGTGAGCCACAGCTGCTGAGCCTGCGCGTCTGGAGCCTGTGCCCCGCAACGGGAGGGGCCGCGATAGTGAGAGGCCCGCGCACCGCGATGAAGAGCGGTCCCCGCACCGCGATGAAGAGTGGCCCCCACTTGCCGCAACTGGAGAAAGCCCTCGCACGAACCGAAGACCCAGCACAGCCAAAAATAAATAAATAAATAAATAAATAAAATTAAAAAAAAAAAAAAAAAAAAAGATTTAAAAAAAAAATTGTTCTTCATTCATTTATATGTTTATTTTTTCTAATAAATGTTTTATTTTTCTAATTTTATTTTATTCTTTATGCTTTGTTATTGTTCTGCTCCTTTTTGGCTTGTTCCCCCACCCCCCTTTTTTCTTTTTCTTTTTTCTGTTACAGTTTTATTTTACCTTGTTGCAGTTGTTTCAATTATATTATTATTTTTCCTAATATATTTTTGATCTTTCTAATTTTATTTTTTTTTTATTCTTTGTTATTGTATTGCTCCTTTTCTTCTTCTTCTTTTTTTTTTTTTTTCCACGCCACATGCCTTACGGGATCTGGTTCCCAGGCCACAGGTTAGGCCCGAGCTCCTGTGGTGGCAGCTCCGAGTCCAAACCGCTGGACTAACAGAGAACCTCAGACCCCAGGGAATATAAATAGGAGTGAGGCCTCCCAGAGGTCCTCATCTCAGCACCAAGACCCGGATTTATCTAACTGCCTGCAAACTCCAGTGCTGGATGCCTCAGGCCAAATAATCTGTAAGACAGGAATACAGCCCCAACCATCAGAAAAAAAAAATAAAATGACAAAAAATATGTTACAAATGAAGAAGCAAGGTAAAAACCTACAAGACCAAATAAATGAAGGTGAAATAGGCAACCTACCTGAAAAAGAATTCAGAGTAATGATAGTAAAGACGATCCAAAATATCGGAAACAGAATGGAGAAAATAAAAGAAACATTTAACAAGGATCTAGAAGAACTAAAGAGCAAACAAACAGTGATGAACAATACAATAACTGAAATTAAAAATACTCTGGAAGAAATCAATAGCAGAAGAACTAAGGCAGAAGAACGGATAAGTGAGCTGGAAGATAAAATGGTGGAAATAACTGCCAGGGAGCAGAATAAAGAAAAAAGAATGAAAGAATTGAGGACAGTCTCAGAGACTCCTGGGACAATAGTAAACACACCAATATTCGAATTATAGGGGTCCCAGGAGAAGAAGAGAAAAAGAAAGGGTTTGAGAAAATATTTGAAGAGATTGTAGTTGAAAACTTCCCTAACATGGGAAAGGAAATAGTCAATCAAGTCCAGGAAGCACAGAGAGTCCCATACAGGATAAACCCAAAGAGCAACATGCCAAGACACATATTAATCAAACTATCAAAAATTAAATACAAAGAAAAAATATTAAAAGCAGCAAGGGAAAGGCAACAAATAACATAAAAGGGAATCCCCATAAGGTTAACAGCTGATCTTTCAGCAGAAACTCTGCAAGCCAGAAGGGAGTGGCAGGACATATTTAAAGTGATGAAGGGGAAAAAACCTACAACCAAGATTACTCTACCCAGCAAGGATCTCATTCATATTCAATGGAGAAATCAAAAGCTTTACAGACAAGCAAAAGCTAAGAGAATTCAGCACCACCAAACTAGCTTTACAACAAATGCTAAAGGAACTTCTCTAAGTGGGAAACACAAGAGAATAAAAAGACCCACAAAGACAAACCCAAATCAATTAAGACAATGGTAATAGGAACATACATATCGATAATCACCTTGAATGTAAATGGATTAAATGCTCCAACCAAAAGACACAGACTGGCTGAATGGATACAAAAACAAGCCTGTCTATATGCTGTCTACAAGAAACCCACTTCACACCTAGGGACACATACAGACTGAAAGTGAGGGGATGGAAAAAGATATTCCATGCAAATGGAAATCACAAGAAAGCTGGAGCAGCAACACTCATATCAGATAAAATAGACTTTAAAATAAAGACTGTTACAAGAGACAAGAAAGGACACTACATAATGATCAATGGACCAATCCAAGAAGAAAACAAAACAATTGTAAATATTTATGCACCCAACATAGGAGCACCTCAATATATAAGGCAAATGCAAATGGCTTGAAAAGGAAAAATCGACAGTAACACAATAATAGGGGACTTTAACACCCCACTGACACCAATAGATCATCCAGACGGAAAATAAATAAGGAAACAGAAGCTTTAAATGACACAAGAGACCACACAGACTTAATTGATATTGTTGGGACATTCCACCCCAAAGCAGAAGAATACACTTTCTTCTCAAATGCACACGGCACGTTCTCCAGAATAGATCACATTTGGGGTCACAAATCAAACCTTGGAAAATTTAAGAAAATTGAAATTGTATCAAGCATCTTTTCCGACCACAACACTGTGAGATTAGAGATCTATTACAGGAAAAAAAACAGTAAAGAAAACACAAATACATGGAGGCTAAACAGTGTGCTGCTGAATAACTAAGAGATCACTGAAGAAATCAAAGAGGGAATCAAAAAATACCTAGAAACAAATGACAACAAAAACATGACGATCCAAAACCTATGGGATGCAGCAAAAGCAGTTCTAAGAGGGAAGTTCATAGCAATTCAAGCTCACTGCAAGAAAACTCTCAAATAAACATTCTAACCTTACACCTAAAGCAACTAGAAAAAGAAGAACAAAGAAAACCCAAAATTAGTGGGAGGAAAGAAATCATAAAGATCCGAGCAGAAATAAGTGAAATGGAAACAAACCAAACAATAGCAAAGATCAATAAAACTAAAGGCTGTTGCTTTAAGAAGATAAACAAAATTGGTAATCCTTTAGCCAGTCTCATCAAGAAAAGGAGGGCGAGTACTCAAATCAAGAAAATTAGAATTGAAAAAGGAGAGATTACAACTGACACTGCAGAAATACAAAAGATCGTAGGAGACTACTACAAGCAACTATATGCCAATAAAATGGACAACCTGAAAGAAATGGACAAATTCTTGGAAAAGTACAACCTTCCAAGATTGAACCAGGAAGAATTAGAAAATATAAACAGACCAATCACAGGTAATGAAATTGAAACTGTGATTAAAAATCTTCCAACAAACAAAAGTCCAGGACCAGATGGCTTCACAGGTGAATTCTATCAAACATTTAGAGAAGAGTTAACACCTCTCCTCCTCAAACTCTTCCAAAAAACGGTGGAGGGAGGAACACTCCAAAACTCATTCTATGAGGCCACCATCACCCTGATACCAAAACCAGAAAAAGATATCACAAAAAAAGAAAATTATAGACCAATACCACTGATGAACATAGACGCAAAAATCCTCAACAAAATACTAACCAACAGAACCCAACAACACATTAAAAGGATCATACACTATGATAAAGTGGGATTTATCCCAGGGATGCAAGGATTCTTCAAAAAACGCAAATCAATGTGATACACCATATTAACAATTTGAAGAATAAAAACCATATGATCATCTCAATAGATGCAGAAGTATCTTTTGACAAAACTCAACACCCATTTATGATAAAAACTCTCCAGAGAGTGGGCATAAAGGGAACCTACCTCAACATAATAAAGGCCATATATGACAAACCCACAGCAAACATCATTCTCAGTGGTGATAAACTGAAAGCATTTCCTCTAAGATCAGGAACAAGACAAGGATGTCCACTCTCGCCACTCTTACTCAACATAGTTTTGGAAGTCCTAGCCACGGCAATCAGAGAAGAAAAAGAAATACAAGGAATACAAATGGGAAAAGAAGAAGTAAAACTGTCACTGTTTGCAGATGACATGATACTATACATAGAAAACCCTAAAGATGCCACCAGGAAACTACTAGAACTAATCAATGAATTTGGTAAGGCTGCAGGATACAAAATCAATGCACAGAAATCTCTTGCATTCCTATACACTAAGAACGAAAAATCAGAAAGAGAAATTAAGGAAACAATCCCACTGATCATTGCAACAAAAAGAATAAAATACCTAAAATACTCAAACAATCTTTGAATTTACAAGAGCTTAAATAATAACATTTAATAAAACATTGAATAAAAAATTAAGAGTAGCAATAAAATTGCTAAAATAAATATTCTAAAGTATGAAAGAAAATCAATTAAATAAATACTTATCATCATTACTTAAGCTAAACAGGCATCAGGAAAATAGTAATTTCATAGGTAGTGAAACCAGGTAACCACTACCACTAAACAAAACTTGCTGAATGTCTACTACTACATATGAAAAGCACTGTTCCGTATACCAAGAGGAATTACAAAATCAGTTTCAGACTCTCCTCAAGGAATTTACATTCTGGTTGAGGGAGATACAATATGTACAATTAAACTATAATATAAAGTGGTATATTATGGCACATGCACACCAATGAAGGACAGGAAGCAAACAATGCAAAAAATAAATGAGGCAGCAGATAGCTAGAATGATGTACTCCAACTACATCAAGGGAAACTTTCAAGTAGTAAGGCTCTTACCATGCCACTTATAATCCTGTTGCTAACATCGCCTACTTAAATATTTGAGGATAAAATAGAGAATATCTAAATTCAGCAATAAAATATGATGGTTAGAAAAAAATCACATCTATTTCCAGTACTAGCATCATTGTTAGGACCAGAAAATGACTCCTCATGTAGCATTCTGTAAAAAGACTTGCTCATTATATCCATCTACAGGTTGTACTTTCCCCCTCCAATTCCCCTCCCTCATGAGGGAGCAGTGGTAGGCCTGGGGTTCCTCTGGGGTTCCTACTGAGGACTATACAAAATAATTATTGCTTTCTAACAGCCAATTGGAAATTTAACTTTAAAGTGATAATAGTATAATAGGTTTAAAAACAAGGAGCTGTATTAGATAACTCTGCATCTGAATAGCATACAAGGCATTACTCTAAATAGGCAAAACTGCTTAATATCTAACTGCCAGAGCACTGTAATATGAGGTTAAACTAATTGTTCCCAACAATTTTTACTTTAGTAGCAGTGACTGAAGATTGACTGGTTAGTGAGTTTGGAAATCTGATGGATTAAGAAGCTCACCTGAAGGAGAAAATTAACAAAGTTAAGTGGAATTTCTGCAAATTAAAAAAAAGTTATTATTAGAAACTTTAAGAACTTTAGCTACAGAGAAATATGAAACAAGCCACTACGCCTTCTAAACCAACCTTAACAGGTGGTAAAGAGGATGCAATATTTTTGAGTGACATAATGTAGCCATACAGAATGTAAACTAACACACGTAATAAAAAGTGCTCACATTCTTTTCTTGGACTTTAACACACTCCAACCTTTTTCATAGGTTCAGTGTGCATAAGTAACTAAAAAATAAAAATTGTTGATTCTCTGTGTTTAGCTCTCAAGAAAGATTATTCGCCAAAGCTCTCCATTAAACACTGATTATACAAGCAAAGCACATCTAAACTTAAGAAAGCATTTAAACCTTTTGAAAAAGAGCTATTATTCCTTCAACTACTGTGTAAAGACTATAACTGCATGAAACAGCCATTGTAACACCACCACCAAGAATAAACTGCTTCTTACTTTATTCAAAGTTTATTACCACTCTGAAGAATCCTCAAGCCATACATTTATTACAACTCTAAAGAATCCTCAAGCCATACAATTCAGCAAAATGCTTAAGATAACTAAGTAACAAATACCAATTTTTCCAGACCTTTCTACATAGAACTCACATTAAGTAACTAGTTTTACATAAAAATATCACATTAACAATGTTAGTCAGTAGTATCAAAACACACATATATAATAATACTTTGTCTTGAATTTAAGTTCCTAAAGTGTGTAAAATCTTTTTATGTTTTAACAATTATGTTCAAAAAGAAGCTGCCATTAAATCCCATAATGTGTGCGTGTGTGTGTATGCCTTAAATCACCTAGTATTGATTAGAAAAATGTTAAAGAATGGTTTAAAAAAAAAAAAAAAGGCAATACTTTTTAGTCAGTACAGTGTCAACATCTGGGCATGTCTGAGAAGTAATAGCAAAAGCTTTCTAATACAGTGTATCACCCAGAAATTAGATCTTGGGAGATCCTAGAACAGAAAGGCTCAAGGCCCTCAGGCATAGGTGGAACTAAGCAATGGATCTCAAAGATGGGATCCTGAGATGTGGCTCTCTGTATAAGCATCACCAGGCAGCTTGTTAAACATGCACGTTACTGGGCCACACTCCCAGAGATTCTAATTTAGTAGCTATAGGGTGGAACCAGGTATCAACATATTTTTTAAAATTTTTCTTTTCTCTCTTTTTTTAAAAAATTAATTTATTTATTTTTGGCTGCGTTGGGTCTTCGTTGTTGCACGCGGGCTTTCTCTAGCTGCAGAGAGCGGGGGATACTCTTTGTTGCAGTGCGCCGGCTTCTCATTGCGGTAGCTTCTCTTGTTCGGGAGCACGGGGTTCTAGGCGCACGGGCTTCAGGAGTTGTGGCTCACGGGCTCTAGAGCACAGGCTCAGCACTTGTGGCGTGCGGGACTAGTTGCTCCACGTCATGTGGGATCCTCCTGGATCAGGGCTCGAACCCGTGTCCCCTGCACTGGCAGGCGGATTCCCAACCACTGCGCCACCAGGGAAGCCCTCAACATACTTTTTCAACCAGACCAAATTGATTCAGATGCATCATCAGCCTTGGGAACCACTGAGGTCCTAAAGCAATGTTTCTCAAAGTGTTAGACATTTGTTAAATATGCTCAATACCGGGCCCAATTTCTCATCAATAATGTGAGACTCTCTGCTAGTGGGACCAAACAATGTGAATTTTAAACACGTATCTCAAGTGAATCTACTGGTACTAAAAGCTTCAGAACCTATGTCTAAAGGATTGGGACTAGATCCTTTAGAGCTGCAGGTGCTCAAAAATAAAATCATTTTGTTGATTATAATCTACTCCATTTAGAGGCACTGAAAGCTTGAATATAATTCCAAGAAAATATCCTGCTGCAAAAAAGTCAAACAATTCTTCGAAATCTGCACTTAGCAGCTAACCTTCTAGAATCTAGTAAATTTAAACTTCTAGTCATCTCCTTCAAAAAGGTCACTTTCTAAACTGAGTGCCAGCCATGACAATAAGAACCTTCAAACCTAAATACAAAGCACTCTAGACAGAATGCTTAGGAATGCTTTCTTAGGAAGATGAGATAACAGACAAAAAGTTCAATACAGCTTCTTTGAAAAGATTCCCTCCCACCCAAACAGGGCATTTTGCACACAAAAGTTAACTACAATAAAATTTGCTTCCTAAAAAATACAAGAAATTCTGAAAAAATACATTAAGTACGTTCCTTTTTATAAAATCAAAGTGTCAAAGAAAAATTAAATAAAATATATAAGCAGAGTAAAATTTAGATTTTAATAAATAATTTGATTAAAGAATTTAAGCCTGAGTCTCCAAATATTACAGTATTTTATAGCCTGTTTATTTAAAACCTTTATCTTTTAAGAGAAAATAAGTGTTTCATGGTGTCTGAATTTGCTCCTTCATATTATAATTTCAATCCTTATCACTGAAATCAAAATAACAAATTCATGGAGCAGAGACTGAATATAAGGCATTAAGTTGCTTTTCTTCAACTTCAAAAAAACCTGAAATGATATAGTTCCTAATTTAGTGATCAAAAATAACCAAAAGTAAATACGGGTAGAGAATATCTTGCTATTGATTCACTGAGGTTAAGCATGAACTTAACTAAAGGTCTGTTTTGTTTTGTATTTTTATAAATCTATTTATTTTTTATTTTTATTCTGGCTGCGTTGGGTCTTTGTTGCTGTGTGTGGGCTTTCTCCGGTTGCTGTGAGCGGCGGCTACTCTTCATTGCAGTGCACGGGCTTCTCACTGCAGTGTCTTCTCTTGTTGAGGAGCACGGGCTCCAGGCACGCGGGCTTCAGTAGTTGTGGCACGCGGGCTCAGTAGTTGTGGCTCGCGGGTTCTAGAGCGCAGGCTCAGTAGTTGTGGTGCACGGGCTTAGTTGCTCCGCAGCATGTGGGATCTTCCCGGGCCAGGACTCGAACCCGTGTCCCCTGCATTGGCAGGCGGATTCTTAACCACTGTGCCACCAGGGAAGCTCCTAAAGGTCTGTTTTGTTCATAGAGATTTGCTTCAGTATTTCTGTATTGAGAGTTACTTCCTTGAAAGTTATAGTTTTACATTTATTATCACTGTTGAAGAGTCTCTCCTTGACCAAACTTTAGTCAGGCTCCTCTGAACTCTTTTCAATTAGGCCCTAACTTTTGGGCTTCTGTGTTCATCTCTGCATTGTCCAATTTTAGCAAGAAACCTACTATGTCAGTTTAACCAGAATCCCCCACCCTCAATATTGATCATGCTGGATATCTGATTAGGTTCCTCATCTATACCATCCCCCATGTAATAACTGACCACCTGGCCTGCCTTCATCAACAATCCTGTTTAGGTCTGTGTAGCAGAATCCCCCTTATTTTCATGTTTCTTTCCTCTTAGTAATTTTTACTCCACCCTTCTACTTGGCTATACAGCCCCAGTTCTCCTAGTTGTATTCCAACTTTGAGGCCAATCTCTCTCCCCCACTGCAAAACCACATTGCAGTGGTCCCTACAACTATCGTGATAGTCTCCCTGAATAAAGTCTGCTTTACGAATCTTTATAAGTGTCATGAATAATTTTTTCTTAAACATCACTACCAACATTATGAGTAATTTTCTCCTTGCCTCTCGGTTACAGAGAGAAATTTTCAAAGTAAATCCCTCCCCCACCACCAGGAAAAAAACAAATTTAAAGAACTATGTAACTAAGAATAAAAAAAGTAGAAAGGAGGAGACTGGTATACATCTCTAGCCAATCTAATGCACATTAATACTGATCATCTAATAGAATTATTGTTACATTCAGTTTTCCAAAATCAGCACAGTCTAGGCACCTCACCAACGGCCTTTATGGGCCTTTCTTGCTTAAAATATAAGAAGATAAAAAGTTAGCCAAATACATGGGCCACATAAAATAAAATCATCAAAATCAAATGAACTTTAGATGAGACAGGAAGGACACCAGATCTGAATATGCTACCTGAAATAAAACTAAAGGGCAAAAGCTAAAGCCCTCTCAGTGTGAGCAGATTCTTTTTTTTTTTTTTTTTTCCACACACACACACTGTATTTTATTTTTACAAGAGATAGATAGACTGACACCAAGCATTGTACATGGATGACCACAACAAAAGCAACAATGATTGCAATTACCAAACATGAAACACACTTATACTATGTCATAACATTGACATTCAGTCCAGTAATCCTCCACTGTAACAGCAGTGTGAGCAGATTCTGAAACACTAATCAAGACCTGGAATCCTGCCATAGAAGCAATCTAGAAGACATGCCGAAATGACCATATGGCTGCCCTGCAGAAATCTGGAAAGGAACCAGTCAAGAAGCTGACAAGAGAAACAAACATGCTTCTCACCAAATGAGGCCTGACACAGCCTGTAACCTGAGGTCTGTCAAGAAAAGCAAACAAAAAAATGTAGTCAAGATACGACATTTGGAGGAAGGCCTTCAGCCTGTTTTCAAAGAAAACCCAAGAGAGTATCTTCTTGTATCAAGGTTGTAAAAGAAAACTTCACCAAGATGGCCATGAAGGCTGGTGACAAGCACTGGAGGAATACACAACAAATTAAGATGGAGTTCTGACATCTGGAATATATCTATAAAGAAATTACATATATGGCAGCTGAGATGCTAAAGATTTTTAAGTTCATTTTTTTTCTGGTGGAAAATGCTATTTCTTTAAGGAACCCTGGCAAAGTCATAATTAGTAGAAGAACATTCTATAAACTTTATGAACTTCCAATGAATTCAATTAATAGAGCTTCCAAACATCTGAAATCTTACATAACTAATGGTCTCAAATGTTAAAGAAATAACCACAAAATATTAGCAACTATAAAACAACCAAAATCAGATGACCAAAAATGGATATTAATACAGTAAGTGAAAGGAAAGCAAATATTCCTTAACCAGAAGGCAAAATGTTTAACAAAATTTTGTTTCAAAGCACTTAACTTCCAGTTAAAGCAGCGGTAGAGCTTAGAAAATTTTTAACCAAATGAGACAGATCCACTATTATATCCCAATTAAAAACAAAAAAAACTAACAAAAAAGACTATAATAAAGGCTACAGAATGGGCTATATCTTTACCACAGTATGACAAGCAATATTACTGATCAAACTCCTTGATTTTTAAAGTAGGGAAAACTGTGATCTAATAGTTCAAAACAAGCTAAAAATATTCTTTAAATGACAGAAGCAACGAAAAACCTCAGAATTAGAAAAACTGAAAAATGTTGTGTTTGAGAACAAGGAAGATATGAAAAGAGAGGTGATCAAACTCAGGAAAGATTTAGAAATAAAAGAAAAACTTATTTCAGGAATGAAGACTAAGTTAAGAAGAAGCACAGTGGGTTAATGCCTTACCAAAAGTACAAAATGGAACATAAGACAAATTTTAGAATTAAAAAAAAAGAAGAGGTAAAAAGATTTTAAGAGGCAATAATTAATATGTAACATAAGCAAGACTGTCCAATATATGTTTAGTAGGAGTCCCTGAAGAAGACCAAAGCAACAAAGCAAAAAATACTAAAAACTATAATAAAACTCTCCTGGAATAAAAGATAACTTCAAACTACATATTGAAAGACTATACATGTATCTGAGAAAATGATACAGCCCAAATCGAACACATTTTAATGAAGCTAGAGTGACCTTCAAGTATAAAAACCCATAGATGAAAACTTCTTATAGTCTTGTATATTCTTGCTACATAATACATGAGAACTCAAGGAATATTGTTCCCATAAGTCTGTCCTGAAGAATCTACCAGAGAAAAAGCTTCAAACAACCAACAGCTTGGAAAGGAATTAACATAAGGGCTCCTGGAATGTGTGAGCCATTCAGGTAGTAACTTTCAAAGGGGAAGAGAGTAGCAGAATGCTCAATATCTCTCAGGTAAGTCCTCCATCATTCCATGAAAGAAATGACCAGAGAAGGATTGGAAATTCATATAGTTATTCTCTCAGCACATCTGTAAGACTAAGAATTTCCAGAATATCTGATAACCAAATGTAGTTATTAAATTTCTTATAGAACCAGATATATATATATATATATATACATATATTTTTAAACATTTTAATATTCCTCCAATATTTTATTGTGTTGACTCTGAGAAAAATTAATGTTAGTCTTAGAGAGGTATACTTTCTTCCTAGGTAACCTAGTAGAGAAATTAGCTCCTGCCCTACCTCGTGAAGAAACTAATTGAAATGGGGCATCCATAGTCACTCCATTAATAGAATTTTTGCCCATCCCCTTCCTCTAGAGCTGGCAATTACAGAGTAAAGTTTGAAAGTCAATCCTACAGAAGCCTGCAGCAAGAACCAGGAATGGATCAAGGAACGGGAATTCCTCTTACGGGGAAAGGTGGAGTTTACCAGGGGAAAAGGTAGAACAATGGGCTGAGGGGCTTGAAGAGAGAGTCATTTGGAAAAAAACAAGATGGAAAGAAGCCTTGAAGAGCACCTTCACCTTGCAAGGAGCTAAATCAATAAGGATCTGCTTTTTGAAGGAACAAAAGTAAGCAGCCTCTGTCCACATCATCCCAGTATCTATGGGACAGGTCAATAAAGAACAAAAAGTCCTCAAATAATTGTCAAGACCAAGAAAGAACTGATTGACTATTAACATTATGGAATCAGGGTCTTACCACTATTACAAAAGGACAACCAAATTTTACCATGTAATACAAGATCTTTATGATGAAATCTGTATGAGGACTACAGTTCCTCTGATCCTGAAAAAGAGTCTGAAAATTATCAGCTTTCTCATCTCTTATTTGAATACAGAATAATGACTTAATATGGCAGAGAAAGCACAACAGTCTCCTAGACAAGTAAATATCTCTTCTTAAATCTAGACTGAAAATTTGTAGAATTCTAAATCCAAATACATTTTAACAACATACCATTTATAGTGAAAATAAGATTCAAGCATTTAAGTCTAAGTTATAAACATTTTGTTTAGGTAATAAAACCTACAGATTAGCTCATAATAGCATAATAATAGGGTAAACAGTTAACTCCATGGTTAAGTAGAAAAGATTAAGGAGAAAGGCTTAGGAAAAGAGTAACTGCTTAACCTCAAAAAGATAAGACTGCTAGTCAAGCTAATTTACTGATGGTAGGCAAATGATAAACAGAACTCTGAACTGAAAATACATCTGGATACCACGGATTTGCTTCATGCAAAAGAATCTAGTTAATTAAATCTAGCCGACCAGCTGTATTTTCCCCCACATTGTGTCTCCAAATCCAGCAATGGTGAATATGCTGTTGACTGGGAAATATATAACTACGCTTCTGTAGAATAAACCCAAAATCAATAGGCTCAACAGAATGAAGGCTTCAGAAATAAGGAAACACAGATGTTTATTCTAGCATTTACTTTCATAAATATTGACAGCAAAGAATCAAATATGTAGC